>NC_143018.1:48543161-48703161 GCF_055824585.1 Amblyomma mixtum
TACTTTTGTCCGCGCCTGTCCGTGTTTTTGCCGAGCTGTTCTGTAATGAAGTGTCTTACCCCTGGGCGCGAGCCATAGTGGGAGCGGTGACAAAACCGAGCCGTGTGTGCAGCCGGTCGCGAAAGTCATACATCTCTTCGTGGCGAAAGAGCATCGGGGTGTAAGATTCTGCTTGAATGAATTTTCGTTCTTAGTAAACCTTGACTGTACAGATTTCTCGTATTTTGTGGTGATTGTTCGGCGGAACATTACGCATTTATTGCTGGGAAAATTGGGGCTGGAAAAGGCGCTCAATTCAAACCTTAAAACGACTTCTTTGTGATTGTATTTCATATTTTGCCAATTTATGGCAGGTGAAAGCGTCTTTTTAGATGAAGATAGCCTCTTTACTGCTGAAGCGGAGTAATCTGTCGATAGAGGAAAGCTTTAATCTGTTATCAATGTCTCTCAGTGCTGTGCGATGAAAGTAGGAATGACAGAGGAGAGCTAAGTGATTTGTTTCTATTGCCTACGTCCTTTGGTGCGGTATTTTATAGTATGGTATGGTATCGTATGATATCGTAGGGTACGGTACTGTACGATATGGTATGATATGATATGATATGGTGCGGCATTTTATGGTATCGTATGGTATGATATCGTAGGGTACGGTACTGTACGGTATGGTATTGTATGATATGGAATGGTATGGTATGGTACGGTATGGTGCGCTACGGTACGGTATGGTATGGTATGGAGAGTTTAACGTCCGGACTACGAGAGGCGCCATCATCGGCAGCGGTCGGATTAACTTCGAAAACCTTGGAGTTTTTAACACGCACTGACGTCACTATGCCGACAGGATTATTTTGGATTTCGCTCTATCGAAATAGGTCGATGGCCAGGATTCAATCTCGCGGCCTGAAGCTGAGGATTCAAACACCATAGCTACTGAACCTCCGTGGCGAGTGCCCTTGCATAACAGGATGATGTAAGGTACCATGTTTGCCAAAGGCAACCGAGCAGCCATTTTGGCGGCACGAGCGGGCATGCAGTCGAGCGGCGGCGCTGCTACCTTCAGCACTGGCCACTACTCCCTGACTGCGAGTGTACAGTACGGTCCGCTGTTAAAGGGAACGTGCGATCGCGTGGTCTCCGCGCTTCGCGGAGCGCTGCCACCAAGAACTATCGGGTATCGACGACACAAGACGCATGCGCAGTAAGCATGAGGGCTGGTCATGCCGCTGATGCCGCCTATTCTCGCCGCATCTAGGCGGCAGGGCTTCGTGAAGCGCGGAGGGCACGCGATCGCATGTTCCCTTTAACAATGGACCGCACTGTACATTGGACGATGTTAGCTTGCTCCCTCCCTCAGTATGACAGCACTCCAAATGGGCAGAACTGCTCGTCGCACATCCTGCCTGCTCATTAATGCGAAATCATCACTAGGCTATGTCGGCGAGGCCGTGTCCGCGAAAGGTGTCTGCAGCAGTTTTGACGTTTGCAGAAGAGGGAGCATCAAACGAATGGTTGTAAGCGGAAGAGGATGATGCAAGGATGCTGCGCAAAAAAAAGTTATGCCGTTAGATGATTAGTTAATTAATTAGAGCTGAAAATGTCGAAAAAACGTCGAAATAGCGCCGACGTAGATATATTGAGTGGACGGGAAAACAACCGTGGACGGCAATGTAGTAGAAAAATAGACAAATTAGTGCAAATAAAGTTTGGAATAAATTGATATGGCTACGATGTCGATGGGCTACGATGTCACTTTCGGTCTGGTGCTGTCACTTCCGGTCTGGTGCTGTCACTTCCGGTCTGGTGAGGCCACTTCCCCCCACCTTATTGGGTTTCTCCGGTATGGTGACGTCGCTTCTTACTAGTTCATTGAATATCTCCCGTATGGTGACGTCACGTCCCTGCATGCAATAGAATCTGTCCAGTGTGAAGTCGTCATGGATGACTTCACGACTCGCCAGCCAATAAATGAATTTTATGAGAGACAATGCCCGACGCCGCGGATCTTTTCCTGCGATGAGGCTTTAATGCTAACAATGATTTTAATGCTGTCCGATGAAAACAAGCATACACAATGAACACATGCGCGAAAGGCAACATTTATTATCTCATTTTGTTTAGCACGGTTAAAAGTGGCGTCTACCTGCACGTTGTGTTTGTTGTTGGCTCGCAGCCATGGGTTGATCACTGACAAGAGCCAGCGAAACGGAAGCTAAAATGTCCTGCACAATAAAAAACCTACGTATTGTACGCATATAACAGTGGCCCTCCTATTTAAATATCAACCCCAAAACCTCTCATAAGCGCTTTTAGATTGTATGACTGCCCCCATGTGTCACTCAAGATTTTAAATAAACGCGGGAATTTCAAATGTATGGTACATTTCATTCATTTAATAAAGCCAATGCAGTTACTCGATGATACTGCAGGAAGAACCTCCTAGGTTCGGCTTTTGAGCAGAGTAGCAGGCCATCACCATCGCCGTGGTCGCGTACAGTGTCGCCTCAGATTTGGGTTCCTCGCAATTACACGTTAAAAAATTCACGTCGAGTTATGGGGTGTTCGCTACTGGCGGCCAACAAATTACGCTTCTAACTATCCTTTTCTTGCTATAAATGACATTACGAGCTTAAAATTTGCATCCGGTGCCGTTGTTTTCTTTTCGATTATTGTAGCTCTCAAACCTCCGCAACTACCTCGAACGCCTTAATTTCGGGCTAGTAATTTAGTAAGGACATAACTTTGGCGCTGAAACGTGATCACGGAAAATTGAGTGAAAGAGAGGACAATAGTCCTCAGCAAACATAGAATAGGAGGGTAGACGTCTACTCTATTCTACAAGCCTTGCGAACAGTGCCACTAATTCCTCTTGCACACTGGCACGCAATGATACTGCTAATGTTTTGGCTTCTGGTTCCGTGTAGGTTTCCGCCCATGCTCACGTCACTGCTTTGTCTATCTCGCTATCTTTCCTCGTCTCCCACTTCACGCTGCATCCCCAATTGTTTCGTGAGTGCGCTCAACACATTCAATTGTATTGCTCGTTTCCTCCTATCATATTGCGCTTTTGGAACATACAATTCTGTTCTGTATATTCCCGAAGAGCCAAGCGCCTGCTACCCGTTGACTTCGATTGCACGGTCAGTTGCAAATGCTGTATTTTGTACAGCAATCGCCGATCTGTCCCATAGGTGAAAGAATGGGCAATTTTGCGCGCAACATTGAAAAGTGTCCCTGTGGGGGCACTTTTCATGTGTAGAAGCTTTATTCTGGAACCCAAACCAGAGTTCACTTCAGCGTCTTGGCCTAGTGACACTGACTCGCACAATGCATAGGGTGACGTGGATGAGCTGTCCGCTGAGTGGCATGATCGCCCAGAGCACGGTGACACACGCCCGTTTCGTCAGTCGAGGTAGCACACTGTCGGCTCCAGGAACGCAGCGCTAACGAGGCGCACATCTAGCACCTTAAGAGATCATAACTCTCGTCAAAATAATTTTGTTAGGTTACGTCCAAGACAGCACAAGTACCTCACCAATGGTCATTGGTATGCCCTTTCCTGTGCCTGCTGCGGTCATTTTATCCTCACAATTTTGCTCTTCTCATATCCCCACCACACTCTATGCAGCACCCCCCCCCCCCCCCTTACGTCTTCTTGCCTTTAATCAACTCTCTTATTCTATGTTGCCAAGGTATCTGGTCTCTGTATTAGACGCCTCTTCCAGACCTAGTGCTGCTATTGATATCACCACCATCATCATATGCCTAACTAAGCCCACTGCAGGACAATGGCCTCTCCTCTGGCCCCCAATTACTCCTGCCCTGTGCCAGCTGTAGCCACCTTATCCACGATAACATTAAAATTACATCTGCCCATCTCACATTCTGCTGCTCCCTGCTACTCTTTCCTTCGCATGCAATTCATTCCGTTGCTATCCACGACCATCGATCTCCTTGCTTTCATATTACATGCTCTACCCATGGCCATGTCTCCCTCTTTATTTCGACTGATATATCATTACCTCGCGTTTGTTGCCTGGCCCGCTGTGTTCTCTTGCAATCTCTTAACGTTAAATCACTCATATTCGTTTACATAGCTCGCGGCTTTGTCCTCAATTTAAGTTCAACTCTTTGTCCCTAGCCCCTAGCCATCGCGATTCTGCCGTATAGGTGAGTACTGATAACGTACTACGAATATATTTTCTCTATGGGCGCAATAGTAAACTTCAGTTCGTAATCCGACAGTAGCTGTCAAAAGCACTCCACACCATCAGGCATATAAGCAAACCCAATATCCGGTTAACTGTTGGCAAAGCCGGTACACCCAATTCTGTAAAGGCAGATTTGTTGTTGCTCTAGAAGGAAGCATAATATTTATTTATTTATTTTATTTTTATTTATAGATACTGCGATCTTGTACAGATCATAGCAGGGTGGGACAAAACAAAATACAAGCATATAAACACACACAAATTCACAACATTTACAGGCACTTTTCAAACAGAAGTAAAGAATTTTGATTAACAGTCTCGCTATTAAGTTTATTCCAATCAGTAATTGTCCTCGGAAAAAAAGAATATTTAAAGCAGTTATTTCGCGCGTTTAAAGGGGTGATTGTTAGTGCATGCCTTTGTCTCGTGTTATAACCTGAGGAGTAAGAAAAATAATTAGAGGTATCAACTTTATAATGTCCTTTTATAAGCTGGAAAAAAAAACTTTAGTCGACAAACACGATTGCGCTCAGTGACGGGGGGTAACCCACTTCGCCTCACGAGCTCACTTACAGATGCACGGCCATATGAGTTAAAAACAAATCTAGCTACTTTATGCTGTATTCGCTCTAATTTCTGAATGTTTGTTAACGTGAAAGGGTCCCAAATGATTACGGCATATTCTAGTAACGGACGGATGAGGGAATTGTACGCCAATAGACGAACACTAGGTGGGGATGACTTTAGGGAGCGCCTCAAGAAAAATAGTTTCCGCATTGAGTTTGCTACTACAGCGTCTATGTGTTTTGACCACGAAAGGTTGTTAGTAATCCATAGGCCCAAATATTTATACTCTGTCACTTCTAATAATGATATGCTGTTAGTACCGTACACATAATGAAGAGGCATTTTCTTGTTTGTAATTTTCATGAACATGGTTTTTTCAAAATTAATGCACATCTGCCATTTGTTGCACCACGCAACCACCTTCGCTAGGTCATTATTTAGACGCACCTGGTCGTCAACTGAAGACACCATTTGATACAGGATACAGTCATCCGCGTACAGCCTCACGCGAACTGAAAGATCTGCCACAATGTCATTAATAAACAAAAGAAATAAGAGTGGTCCCAAAACAGATCCCAAAACAGCAAACAGCCACAAAATAATTATAAAGTCCGCGAGCAGAATCAGAAGCAACGGGTGATGCTGTCGCTACATTGCAGATGTTACATTTGTTATCACAGACTATATTCGTACGTTTACACTCAATTACGTCAATATAATTAAGTGTTCAGTGTGTTTTGAGCAACACAGGCACCCTCTTCTGTCTAGCCGCCGAGGTGGCTCAGTGGTTATAGTGCTCGGCTGCTGATCCGAAAGACACGGATTTGATTCCGACCGCGGCGGTCGAATTTCGATGGAGGCACAATTATAGATGCCCGTGTACTGTGCGATGTCAGTGCGTGTTAAAGAACCCCAGGTGGTCGAAATTTCCGGACCGCTTCACTACGGCGTCTCTCATAGCCTGAGTCACTTAGGGACTTTAAACCCCGTCAAATCAAACCAGCCCTCTTCTGTCCACCTGCTAATTACAAAAGGAACCGCATCAGGCACTAACTAATGGACTTCATTTTATATGCTGCTTTCGTCAGCTATCCCCGTAAGGTTGCGGACGTCACGGAAACTGACAGCTCGGCGCTGAAGATATGCGACACACGTGCGTTCTTTTTTTTTGTCTGAGTGCAGGTGAGCGCCCTCAGGTACGGCACGACGGCTTATGTTTGGCCCGTGATCACGGAGCCGACGCTTGCTTGATAAGCCCGCAGCAAGCAGCCGATAGGGGGAGTTCGGCGTGAGTGCTGTTGCTACACTCTCACGTTCCCTGTGGGCATCGTGGTTGCGCCGGCCTGTCGCAGCCATCGAGAGGTTCAGGAAGCGCTTGCCTAAGGGAGCGTCGTTGTTCCTGCTCTTCCAGTGAAGGTCCGCCGGCGGCCAGCATGGAGACGGAGCCTGATGTGGTACCCTGGCGTGTGCGACTCTGTCTGGGCAGCCCTGTCATTGGGCTGCACGGAGCATTCACTAGCGAACAGCTGCTTTTTAAGAATTGCCGCTATCATGCCAGCATTGCATCCATTGTTCTACTCGTTCCTTCGATACAATGGCTGTTTTGCATCTTTGAGCCCTTTTGCTAGCTTGAAAACGAAACGGTGTTTTGTCCCATGCTCCTGGCCTTTCAGATGTCTTGTGGTACTATGAGCTACGAGCCCCATTAACGAGAAGGCCTTGCGCTCACTGTCTAATAAAGAGACTAAAAAAGTTTGACATGGTTAAGCCAGATGCGGATTAGATGAGCTAGAACTTCGGTTTTTTACTTGGGGTTCGGTTCGAGATTCGGTTTTCAAAATCAAGCAAGATTCACTAAAAGATCGACGAAATCGGACTCTGCATCAAGGGTACGACGAGGTAACGTTAATGAGTTTGTCTTCGTACGTGCTGAATTCGTCATTCTCTCCTTTACATTCACTGATCCCTGGTAGTCCTCGTGCCACTCCTGGCGCATTGGTGCACCAGTGAAGCGAAGTGCAACTGCCCTGCTGTGACGGGTGCTGTCACCGGTGGGGCTTGTGTGAACCACGTTCTTCTTCCCTGGCAACGTCAAGACTCCGGAGAAAGGCTTCAGAAAAAACAAATACCGGCGAATTCTGAGGTTGGTGGTCGTAGTGCTCGCGCAGTAAAAATAGTTTGCATGAGGATCCGACATGTGATATGAAAATTCTGGTAATGCAGTCTGACTTAGGCTTCATCATTGCTTTGACGCTGTTACTCTAACGAATGCTTTTACGACAAGCCGAGGCTTCACAAAATCGACAGACTTTCCTGGAGGGTAAAGGTGGCTAGATGGGTCGTGGGTGGCGCCTCTGGAGCGTGAGTTGGGGTAGAGAGGTGAATCGAGGGATGCAGTGATTGGAAGGGCAGTCCGTTGCTCAGGGGAGGTCACTGGAGCGCGCTACTTCTGAAGGGGAGCTAGCTGGCTTTGCCACCAGGTATTTGAATTTTCTTTTGCCTTTGCTTCTTCATTCCGCTGTTGCATGTATGAAGGTTGTAGGGGGTGGAGGTAGGTGTGTTGTCGGTGAGTGGCACTTTTGGAGAGTGACTTTGGGCGGGGTTCGAGTGGGGAGGTGCATCGAGGGAGGCGGTGGGACGTGGGGAGTTGCTAGGGGGTGGTGGTGAGGGGGGGGGGCTAGTAATATCAGTGCCGGCCGATCTTAAGAAGCAGGTCACTCACGTTAATTATATTGATACCGTAAACTAATTTCGGACAATTATCTTTTTAACTTTTATAGTCTGGCGCTTGCTCGCAATAAGAGATTTTTAGCGTGCCACTAGTAAATAGCCGTGTCATCTATTGCAATATCTAAAACGTTATTACCGTTGGCGCTGTTGCTCAACAAATTTTGTCCATCTCGCCCCCCCCCCCCCCCCACAAAAAAAAACAAAAAAAACACGTGGTTTCGAAACGTGCACATTCCTCAGAACGACGTTCCCAGCTCACTGTCCCTCCTTGGTGTTCGTGTCATGCGACCTTCTGTGCACTGTGTGTCCTGCGATGCTCGTCACTGCTCGCGGCTGCAACACACACGTGAGAGAGAAGGTCTAGAGATGCGTATGCCGCCGAGTCACCTGCTCTGAGGAGTTGTTTGTTGCTCGCCAGAAACGCATGAGTTACCAGTCACAGGCCCGAGCTAATCGCATCTTCAAAGCTGTAAAAACTGATATGGCTATTACTAGCTGCTCATTTCCAATCTGTAATTCCAACCAGCACTGTAAAAGCAGTAGTTAGGATGATACCGATTGCAAATTTGTTAAGCAACTTACTAGTTAGTGTAGTTCACATTTTTTCTGATGGCCGTCACCAAAGAGGCTCATATACTGCAGAAAACATCTTTGCACATCTGGAGCTGTAATCTGAAAGATGGTGGTTTTGCTCCAACAGCTGGTACATTTAAAGTGAAAAAAAGGCGGGGTTTTTCCTCGAGAGGTAGTCAAGCGATCTTGCCTACTTTTAGCCCGAATCTTTCAGCCTGAGTTAAGAGTTCGAGTTCATATGACTAAAATAGAACCTTAGGCATGCGTATGCAAGGTGCACACTGATGCTGGTTTTTGAGCTATATTCGCTGCTCGTAGTTCGCGGTACGACTCCATGTATCTCAGTTTTTACTGGAGGGTACGTACAAAAAAATTACTAACTCAGGAATACCCCAAAAGCTGTAACCTTATCTAACTTCAGAGTTTCCAGAAGGGCAGTACACATGAAAGGAAGGAAGCAGTGAGGTTGATTGAAGAATGCTCACTTTCTGCAAAGAGCAGCGGTGTGTGCATCAGTACTCGCAAGATTTAGTAAACTTTGCTGTGGGTATAATCTCCGAAGAACGACGAGAAAGTCGAAGCGATTGGCTCTCGAAAGAAGTGTTTGTAAAAAGTAAAGATGCTCTATATTTTTTTCCTGAGCCCTGCGGTAGGGTTTTTCTGTCACCCGTGGACGTCCCAAGTTTTGGAGAGGACATTACCACAGTTACTATCATCTTCAAAATATTCGGAACGCTGGCAATCCATGCTGAACCACACCAGAACCGCATCCGTCGAGGAAATTTCTTTCGAGGATACCAAATAAGCAAACATCTTTTCTTTTTGTCTGCTCATTTGCCTTTCTTTTTTCTTTTTTTTTACCTCCGATTGTTGTGCATGCGCCGGTTTATGTACTCTGTTCATGTAGCCATAGGAGGCCCTATTTGCAGTTCCGACTTTTGGGCCTCCTGATGTATATACGCCATAACCATGTACTGTAACTATGAAATAAACTTGATTTGATTTGATTTGATTTGGCTGTCATGCATATTTCTGCTTGTTTGGTAGCTGTGAAAGAAATAACTTTGATCATGAGCCGTAACAAGCGATTTTTAATTATTTTGTTTGCTGGAGAAAGTGATGGTCGATGCCATCGGCTTTCCCGCCATGCAGGTTCGTCACTCGTGTATCATAGCACTGCGCATCGTCCCCATGTTCACCTTGAATCCATGCTGAACCAAGTGACCGCATGAAGTATTGTACATTCACCAATATGTTAGACAAAGGCATCTTTTGCCTATGCTTCTACTTCATCTTAAATGTGGGCGAACAGTGTTTACTTTTGGCGAGACAGAGTTGTTTATTCTATCCGCTACAACTTTCAACGACAGCGCCAGGGGTCGTCATGGGCGTGGGTTGTACGGGCAGTTGACAAGATGTTTGGTAATGTTCCAGACGGGTGTTTGGTCGCGGCACCGGAAATCGTTAAGCATAAGCATCACTTCCGGCTTGTCCTTGAGTTCAGTCATCCACGAGAATTCGCAGCCGGAGCAGGTGAAGGCGTTTCCTGCAAAGACACCATTATTTCCTTAAAGGAAGGTAGCGTCATTGACGAAGCAACAGTTTTTAATAACTTCAAAATGGAAATATGTTAAGCGGAGATATCTTGACGGCTCTGACATGCCCTTTGTAAATCTTGTCGCTATAACATCGGACACATGGGAAGGGGTGTACTTGCGTGGTGTGTACAAAGCGACTGACCAGCGCCATATTTTGTAATGTACCATTTAGCTCCCAGTTTTTAAAAGTCCTTCCTCATCGATGACCGTCAGGGGCTGTATCACAGGAAAGCCGCGATCAGTCACAGTAGACCGCAGGCAAGGCAAACGAAAATTAAAAAAAAAAAACAGCCCAATCGTGCTGCCATATCGAAAACTTTACAGAATGTAGGTTCACGGCGAAAAAAAAATATTTTTCTGCCACCAGAAGTTGTTCAATTGAGGATTTAGAAGTATGAGAGTATGTGGATGCTTCGTGAGCTTGCATAATACCAGCTTACTGGCTTACGAAGCAACGCGAAAATTAAATTTTATGCGTCACGGTACATGTTTAACCCGATCGACGGCCTCCCGAATGACTTCGAAATAAATCGAACGCTTGAAATTAACCCACCTACTCCGCAGACGAGAATGAATACCGTATACTCCTGTATCATATGTCGAGAGTTTCATTCAAGTACACAATACTTCGATGGGGAAATAAGGGTGCTACAAAAGCAGGCGCCGCATATAGTAAAAATTCTATTCACGATGCATCTTTCCCTCTTATCGATTTTCGACAGCAGCTTTTGAGCCGTATTCTTCCAACGACATCGACAGCTGTGCCCACTTCACAGGGGACAGCTATCACTGACAGGATAGCAGCTTCAGGGAATGTTCTCGCCATTTCGGGCTTAACTAATATTTTTATAGTTACGCGCAATTTCCTTGCGTGAGAGAGGCAAAAACGATATGAAACTGTTTTTTAGGACACCATGCTGTGAAAGTCAGTAAAGGTTGCCCATGCCGGCGCACTCTGCATCTCTGGACGTCCGGAACCTATGCGCTGTTCATCATATTTTCTAATGTATCTACTCTTGTGTTGTGTCACAGACTACAAATTGTATTCGAGGCGGCATAGACCACGCTGTTGCGTAGAAACACCTGCCTGCATATATGTCGGTGCTTAGATACCGGGGTTCTGCAGGGGTAATGCGGCGGACTGTAACGCTAAAAGGAACGAATTTTAATGAAGTCTTAATTAAGGCAATTTTTTTTACGGGGTTGGCATTTCGTACTAACAACTACTTGTTTGCACTGAGCGGTTGTTTTACCGCCACATAGTTTAACGTCAATCCAACTCCTATGAACAAACCCACAAGGGTATCGCGCCGAAAACAGCATCGCGTTGGACCCGCCTGCCCACCTCCATCGCACAATAATGAGTGCAATATTATTCAAAGATGCAGGTCAAAGTCATATCCTGTGGCGCTGTTACTACTCCTGTTCGCATTTTTCGCAATTACTCTCAAGGGATTGAACGAAATAATACGGCAGTCATACCTCACCACTACACATTCTGCATGTTTTGTTTCAAAAGAAATTTTGCGTTGCAGGTCCAGACTACGTCAAGATATGAGAGTAGTGGTTCAATGTTGACATGATATTAGGCCCGAACGACAAAGCTGCCTGAAAGACCTTTATGAGCTCGAATATGCGCCCATTATTTTATTGCTTCTTTACAACATTTGTAACTGCTTAGATTGAGCGTAAGTAACGTCACAATACTCCGCAACAACTTTTTATGGCAACGGAGCGGAATCTACGCAGCCGAAATAAGACCTGTCTTCTCACGAAGCGTAGTTAGTCCCCGCTTAAAGTCATTATTTCTGCCCTGGAACAAAACATATTGTTAGTATTCTTAATTTAAGGTGCAATTCTAATACACCTGGGAGCTTACGGCGTCGAAAATCAGGAAAAACGTAGTGACGTAATCACCGCTACGCATAGTCTACCCTTGTGTAGGAGTGCATGCGTTGTGACTCGTGCTTCGGTTTCCGAAGACATTCTTGTCCTCTGCCCCGTTCTGTGGTCGAATATCTCGCCTGACGCTTCCTTAAGCGACCTTACTGTCGGTACTCTCTTCTAGAAGGCTGTGTGCGATTGATGTACAGTAGTGTGCAACATGAGAGGGAACAGAGTTCGACCATTTATTTGTTGATTACTCCATAATTATGGTTGGCAAGCACCGTTTTTTCTGTTATTACCTAGCGTTCTTCTGTGCACATAATATCCAAAAGTCATCATATCCAAAAGTCTCAAATTCAGTGGATGGATTACCAGACAGACAATTGACAGTTTTCTGCTAAACGTGTGTTCCCTCTCATATTCCTAACGACTCTACCTGTGCGTACATAAACAAAACTATTGAATTTTTTAATTCGTGTACCATTAGTGATACGCCGAACATTACAAGGATAAAAGAGGTTCACCACGTTTTCCATATCATCATCGGGAACATCACTCGTGCTGTGAGAGATATGTCATAGGAAATCCCTGTATGCAGTCAATACTTTGCGGATATGGGAATCTTGGAACACCCAGGAATAGTAGCTCCAAAAAAAGAAGCTTGTGGGCTTTTGTAAACACCTCAGTGGCATATGTGATCAAGGGTGAGGCGTAGTGAAACAAAGAAAAAAGGCGCATGGTTCGCCTGATATTCGTATGGCGCGGAAGACGGTGTCCGCACAGGCGGCTAAACACTTCATCGTGCCTGGACTTGTCAGGCGTTGCTTAGATGGACTGGCTGACCTGTGGAATTGAAATGTCTGCACATCCTCACCTTTCGTAGCGATCCTGGCGTCCAGTACCATATTGTGCTTTCGGGCGCTGGACAACATGGCTGTGATCAGAGGTTGGAACACGGGAGCGCTGAACTCCTTCAGGGCGTTAAACGACAGATGCAGCGCGAGTGGTGTAGTTCCGCTAAAGGCATTCTCCTCGATGGTCTGCAGCTTGCCCCCCATCAGATTGATCTGTAGAATCGAAAGGTAGAGAAGTGCGATTACTTTTGACTGTTGTGTTAATACAAACGAAGCACAGTTATGGAGATAGAGACAGACAAGTCTGAGAACGCAAGCCAACAGCTTGAAGATATGTCAGCAGTCCTGCTACGATGCAGCAGTTTGTATTCATCATCACAGGTCTTAGATAGTCACTTTAGTCGACCTCAGCTGAGTACATTTGAAACATAGATCCTTGAGCCATTATCATTGGAGTTAGTTGGTTGGCAGTAAATGCATTCCGTTATGTTGCCATGGTATTCAAGGAACGGTACATTCAGCTTTGTTGAATTAATTTACACTTCAGTTTCGTTGAACTGAGTACTTCAGTCTTCTTGCTCAGTTTTATTCTACGCAGTATAACGTAGCATCCAGAGATTTCGTGGTAAACTTTTGACTAATGGAATCTGCCGTCTCTGCAGCCAATAGAACATTCATCTGACTTCATTCCATATGGCTACTCTTCGCAAGGGACGATTTCTCCTCTAGTTCCTACTGACAAAATCTGAGATATCTGTCAGTGCCACTTGAACACTGGAAAGTCCCATAGCAGTCATTATTTGTTGTAGCGGTACTTTACCGGCTTCGATCAAGTAGAAGAGGACGTTCTCTACAGTGGACTCATAGTTCCTAGACATACTAAGACAAAAAGTGGAGGACACATTTGAAACAACATGATAATATCATGGCAGAAACAGCGCTGACACAGGACGAAGGAAGAACACAACACAGGCGCTTCTTGCTTCATCCTGTGTCAGCGCTGTTTTTTGCCTTAATTTTATACCAACAATCCCAACTCTCCACCCTTCTCAGGGCCCACCCAGCATGGTAAGACCACCAAGTGCTGGGTAGTTCACAAGTTCTCATCTGCTTGGGCAGTTGCAGCTTCATTGCGTGCTGTCACGGTACATCTCAAGAACACAGAACCTCCCTATTATCCTTCATGAAGAGGTACCGTCCCTCGTTTCTTTCACCCGTGCTCAGCTAACGTCATTTGGTGTCGATAAAAGTGGCTCGTGCGCTTCTAGTTTACAGCTTTAAGATTCTATCCTCTCTCCCTGTGCGTAGCTGCTCAAATGCTTGATTTGGCCTGGGGAATCCATATACCTGGAAGAATTGTGGAAGCGCATGGGAAGCGCATTTGTGCCACGTATGCTACATGGTCATTATTCTGACTGGTTGAAAGCGTCTTCGCTTGCGAATAGCTTCCTAAATACATGATCGTGTCGAAGCTCAGTGGTTATGGTGCCCATCTTTTGGCCCGATAGATGCTGGTTCGATCCCGGCCTCGGTGGTCGAATTTGGATGGAGACGAAATTCTAGAGGCCCGTGTACTGTGTGATGTCAGCGCACGTTAAAGAACCCCAGGCCCAGGTGGCCGAAATTTCTTGAGCTCTTCACTACGGCGTCCCTCATCGCCTGAGTCTCTTTGGGACGTGAAACCCCCATAATTCACAACCTAACAACTCAAATTCAGAGTATAAAGGATCCCTTGTACTATCCTGTCTTGGCACACCACCAAATATGCAGAATTCCGTGCTATAGCGTCAGTTTTCTTTTCGAAACGGCCCGCCACCCCACTGCGCTCAATGCAGCCGAACGGGAGAGTGGGACCTGGCACAGTAGACACCTGTGTCTGCACCCTGAAAGTGCACTGCCCTCGAGGCACCCTACTTGCGACCGAAGGAAACTCCCCTTGCTAGACGCCCCCTTTTTCATTCCACTGTATTTTCATCAGCCTCTCACCTCCAGTTCAGGGTGATGCTTGGGGATGGCTAGGGAGTAGGCATCCAAGACCTTGGCGTGGATGAAGCGAAGCTGCAGGCTCTTCAGGCTGGGCAGGTTCTTGAAGGCGAATGCATCGATCTTCTCGATTGGGTTGTTGTTCAGGCTCAGCGTCTCGAGAGACGGGTTGCTGAACCCTCCCACGGGCACAGAGGTCAGCTTGTTTTTGGCCAGGTTCAAGACACGCAACTTCTGGAAGCGAGGCAGCCTACGTCACAAGCATAAAACTCGAAATTAGACAAGTGCAGTGGGCAACGGAGAACATCAAAACTGCGTAGTAACTTTCTACAGACAGAACTTCTTCAGGTCCGAAAGGTACAAGCTCGCTTCCAGGTGATCTGGTGTAATTATACAAGGGTTGTAACTACTAATGAGAGGGCTCGGTAAAAAGCATAGCACTTAGGAAAAAAAGCTTTTTTTTGTGTGGCTTTTTACGCGGCATGCAAGTTCCGAAAAAATACTACCACGGTCTAGATGCTTAAGAAACCTAATCATTCAGCATATAACCGCTAGATCATGGTTTCCATGGTCTGCCTTAGTTAGCGGGAAGCAGTCTAAGGAGACTTCTGAGCTCAAAATGGCACGCAGAGTTGAAACATCAGGCAGCAACAATCGATGCAGATCCCTCAGTAATACGACTCTCAAAACTCCACACTTGCTAAATTGGGTGCATGCGTGTTTATTAAACAATGCGCTACGTAGAATGCGCGAACATTGTGCAAAAATTCCATGAAGACTCTATCAGCCGTTTTTGAATACCGATGTGATGCAATTACGCATTTTTTTTTTGTCGCCACATAAGTTATTATTGTTGAGTTTTGTAGCGGCATATAATCACGCGCGAGCCCAGTCACTGATGTGCACCGTGAGGAGGGCAGCTTAGCAGAACAAGAGCAAAAAAAAAAACGCAATCAGACCTGGGAATGTTGTCAAGCAATAAATTTTTGTTCTTTTAATATACTGGTTGACTTCTATTAATATTTTAAGGTTTATAAAAAAATGACGTCGACGGTCAGATTGGTGCTATCTTCACTGAGTGTGCGTGTTGGACTCGGCGGAAAGAAAAAGCGATAACGCTCACGGTTTTGCAACCAATCGCCGAAATAGGTTTAAAATATTTTAACGATTTCTTTTCTGGTGCATCCTGCAATCGCACTCTTGAAGACTGCACTGGGTGGAGACTAATGCAATTTGCAGAGCTTACGAAAATGCAACAGGCCTTGATCAATTTCCAGCTTTTTCGCACTTTACTCTGAACTTTACTTTACCAGCCGCTAATTTTCAATGGCTCTGGTATCCGGCTGGTGATCTGAAGGTCGGCGGTGCGATCCCAGACGCAGCGGTCTTTTTTTGGTGTAGGTGGCGTGCAGAAACTCTCGTGGACTGTGCGATGTAAGCGAACTCTAAAGACGCCTGAGTGATCTAAATTAACTCGTGGCCCTCCACTACGGCGTCCCTCAATGGCCAACGAGTCGTTTGTGAACATTAAATTCCTCCGTTCACAATTTTATTCTCAAACTGGACATTCAGCCTGCACTGGAAGTGATCGCAGGCAGAGAAAAAGATGGTAATTGATTGACGAATATCAAAAGACCTGTTGCACTTTGGAGGAGGAGGAGGATGTAGAAGAGGAAAGGCAGGGAGGTTAACCGAAAGAATAATCGGTTTGCTACCCTACACGGGGGGGGGGGGGGGGGGGGAGGAGTGAGGGGATAAAAAAAGAAAGAGAAAAGAGAGTAACAGAAAATTGAAGTCGCTCTAAAACGTCACTGTTCGTTAAAGTCACAGCCTATCGTGCAGGCCAGAAGTTCTCAAGAAGCGGAGCAGTGCCTTGCAAGCCTTCTCCGCTACAGCTACAGCAGCATCCAGCATAGCAAGAGATGAAATATATGATCAAGAAATTTCATCTAATCATGCGACCAAGTTTAACCGCTGCCTCGTTATTTTGTATTTTCTGAAGAAGTTGGCGCAAAAAACGCACGAGACAGAAAGAAAGGACACATAAGACATTCATGAGCGCTCGTGAATGTCTTATGTGTCTTTTCTTTCTGTCTCTTGTCCGTTTTTTGCGCCAACTTCTTCAGAAAATGTATCACCAACTAGCCCGGCAGCTTGCTTTCCTGAGCTCGTTATCTTGTTTTTGAAGAGACCAAAACACTCTTATATCGAACGAATGTTGGCAAATATATTTTTGATTTTGAAATAGTTTGTGAACGCAATTTTTTTATATATTGCATTCAATATAATTGCAGATCTCGCGTTCACAGGCTCAAATGTTTTTTTTCTATGTGCATTTTTACTATCGTCAAAAGCGTTCTCCATTTTGCTTTCTATGCCAGCCTAAACTGTTAGATGCGAGTGCTGGAAAACATTTAAAAGATTTGGCTAAACATCAGATGAATGTACCATTTACTTCAATATTTCCATAACAGTACCTTTGAATTTTCCAATATTTCAAATTTTTGTCGAAGAATATTGGACATGAGTGAAGACAGCATTCAAGCGACAATCAGCGCCTTTTTGTTTTTGTAAAGCTGCAAGGAATAATAAGAATCACCCAGGATATGCCTCGTAATAACGTTTCCGCCTCAATCTCAGGCTTATTGCTCGACTACTGATGTGAGTATTGCTTCGCATGCTTCAAATTGAGGCTGCCTGCTATCTTACTGAGGTTACATTCCACGACTGTTTTCCGGATCCTATCTTTCTATGGCGGGGCCGTTCACACTTGACGCGCTGCCTTCCCTCTTTCTAGGAATATATATCCACAACCGCACCCAGATTCCTCCCCTCTTATCAGGATGCCGCAGCGATGTCTGATATCTACGCCCTTCCAGCAACTCGCGTGATTCTTTTGACAGACGTTCTCGCCAATACTGTTATCCCTGTTTCCTTATCACTAGCACATACCCCTGCCTAGAGTCTCTGTTCTTGCTTATCACCTGCACTTGACGGCGCTCAAGTCATGGCCCCTTGACGTAAAAGAGCATCCTCCAAAGAATTGGAACAAGCCGAGTGATGTGCTTTAGATTGTCATTGACGGTAGCGGCATAATGCCTGCATAACTAAATATATAAGTAACGGCTCTCCCTCCTTCCATGAGGAACCAGCTGATCTGTCACATTGAGGTTCAGTCACCCTAAGTGGCACGCGAAGTAGGACACCGATTCTGAGCAGAGCATCATACCTCAGTCAGTCAAACCCTGGGACCCCGCTGCATTGCTGTATCAGAGCTCGTCGAATTTCAATTTGGACGGAAGAAAATTTTCACACTTCCAATACGGAGGGCACCGCACCTGAACTGTGTATGGTACTTTGCATATCTTTTCGCTCACTCAGGAACGATTGAACGCACAAGATTCGCAGCTTCTTAAGAACAGAACAAATGTCATCCTATGATTTAGACCACAGCGTGTGATCCCTCGGACTCGAATATTGCAGTAGGGTGGGGCGCTCAGTGAACGATCACAGATAATCGGCCCAATATTCGAAATGGATGGCTTTACTCTGGTCTTTTATAAGACCGGCCTTTAACCAATACATTTCCAATATCGAGCCGATTATTTGTGCTGCTGAGGTACTGTACATTCTTTGCCGTCGTGCATCTGTGTACTCAAGACAGGGAAGCACTAATGTCTGCAGAATGGCTGTCCTCTTCAGAAAAAAAATGGCCTGGCTTAGCTTATGGTTAAGCCTAGGATGCGAAGCATACCGCCGGCGGAGGCTGCGCGTCCGCAAGCGAGCGCACGAGTTGAGCCCCAGCTTTCACAGCGGTTGTGACGTCATATCACGTGGTGCGCCGATGTAGGTCAAGTGGTAGCTACGCGGCCGCGCGCGGCGCAGCAATGAAGAGCTCGGTTGTGCGGCTAGTATCCTTCAGAAAAAAAAGAATGCTTGCATTTACGAAACATGCCTGCAGCATGTGGCCTGCGCCCTGCCCGATTCTAGTTCTCTGAATAAGAGCTGCACCTCTTTGTTGCTTTATGGTCCCTGCCGGCTGTTCAAGGGCAATCACCTCCCGCACTGTATTGAAATAACACTCTAATTAGGTCCATTATTTAGGAAGGCATTTGTCCGCTGTATCGCTAAGATGGTCACCAAACACAGCTTCTGTTTTCGAGACTAAAAGTTATGTGCTTTCTTTCCCACCTTAGGCGCAATGCGTCCAAGATAATGCGTTCAATCGTAACAGATAGTACAACAAATCATCAAATAGTCACTGGGAATTGAGAAAGCCTGTCCTCCTTATTGCGCGGCACCGCTAACAATGCAGGTCCTGTGTATACTGTACAAGTACTGGCTCATGTGAATTTAAAAGCTCCATAAGCGGCCGTGGTTCGTTTTAATCAAGAGATATTTTGTACTAAGCTGGTGTATCAACTGAAGAATACCGTTTGTCTTGCTGAATGCATTATCAAAGTAATTAATTTGTTCAAGCACATCTGTAAGTAATATTTATTAATTTCTTTTGCATACTTCATTTATTTCCCATTTATTCTTAGTGTTTTTATTCGTAATGAATAAAACGCAACACCTTATATTGTTTACATTTGGCTTTAAATGGTCTATTCAAGAGCGCTGCGTCATTTTGACTGCTTCAGAAGAATTGACAAGGCACTCGGTACCTGTTCCTAATCGATCCAATACTACCAGCTAATTGTGTTCGCTTGTTGCGAATGAGTGGAAGTGAAGAGAGTAATTTTCTCACCATCTGTAGTCGAGGCTACTGAGGGTGTTGAAGCTGTTTCCGTAGAGGCTCAGCTCCGTCAGATACTTCGCGGACTTGTCCAGCGACGAGAGGAGGAACCTGGTGAGGTTGCTGTTGATTTCGACGTACAGCTTGCCGAAGGCGTAGTCACCGAATGTGTCGTTCTCTATCTTGTCGATGGGCAGCTTCTGGAGCCACAGAGCCCTGTGGATCGTCTTCTCCTTCCCGCTGAAGGCCTTCGCGAGCTCCGCCGTGCTCTTGGCTTTCAAGCAGTTGATTCCGGTGTGGTCGCACGTGCAAGGCCTCAGAGATTCAGGTGGGGGGCATGGATTCACCTGAGCTGCTGCCAGCGCCAAGCAGCAACTCAGAAGGACGAAAAGGGCTGAAGGATGCCACGTGCCTGCAAATGCGGTTGATCCCCCGCGTGGGTGTGTGTTATTAAGCCTGAGGACATCGTCGTCATCATCAAATACGGTTGCCATGACAATGTTGACAGAAAACTAGTCAGTATGATGGCACACCGAATAACAAATCACGTCACATAGCGCGGCCTTGTTCCTTGAGGTAAACTTTGTACTCGCCAAAGTATTACCGTCCGGTGGAATTCCGGGATCAGTGGGTTCAAGATTTTATATGTCAGTGTTATTTCTTCAGTAATAAAGGGGTGAACATAGAGACATCTTTGAAGGTGTTATAGAAGCGGTGTGACCTCATGTGCAGTTGCTTTTTTCTTAAGGTTTTTACAGGTAATAAGGAGGATAAGTAGGGTTGTTGGGAGAAAAAATTCTCCCTTAGGATGGAACGTGAAGGTTCATAATGTTTTGTGGGAGCTGACTTAATTGACACGAGAAAAGAACGCACAAAACAGGCGCCATGTCCTTTGTATTCTTTTCTAGTGTCCTTTAAGTTTGGTCCCACCAAACATTATGAAGAGCTTCCGACTCACCCATATATCTATTCTCTCAAGGGAGAAGGCATAGGGGACGCAGTCGCCCCCCAGGATGCCCCTTCTCGAATTTCCCCTCAGGTAATGAATTGAAAGAAGATTTCTTTAATATGAACAGGGAAACAAGAAATTTGTTATATATATTCTATTAATGCAGCTCTTGGTACGCCCTAATATACACGGTCTGTTCTGAAAGTAGTAGGACCGGTTTTTTCCTGGGTGAACGGGCAGACGAGAGGTGGTCTGCGCGTGCAGGATCGTTGAAGGGAGATATTGGGAATGCTGGGGAAAATCGGCAGTCGGCTCTCGACCGTTGAAGAGAGGAGGTCGCTTGTGCTGTGAACCCCTGTCGAAACGTCTCGTCACGCAGAATCATCGAGCGTTTACTGGATCAGCGATACGCCATCAAATTTTGAGTAAATCTCGGTAAAACGGGAAAAGAGACTCACAACATGATTAGGGAGGCCTACGATGAGGCTTCCATGGGTAGATCAGGTGTTTTTTGAGTGGCACAAACTGTTCCGAGAAGGTAAGGAAAGAGTGGAGGAAGACGACCGCTCCAGACGCCCTTCGACCAGCAAGACCAACGAAAATGTGTAGCGAGTGAGACATTTACTTAACAGTGATCGTAGAATAAGTATCCGAATGATTGCTGATGACTTGAGCATTCCTCAAACCCAAGTTTTTGGGATCGTCACGGAAAACTTATCCATGAGGAAAGCGTGCGCGAAGTTGGGGCCGGGAGTGTTGTCAGAGGAGGAAAAGGCAAACCGGTAGGATCTTCTTCATCATGTGAATGCGGACCCCGATTTTTTCCCAGCACATGACGGTAACGCTGCCTCAGCCCCCCTACAGCCTTGACTTGGCCCCGCCAGACTTTTTTCGATTCCCGAGAATAAAATCGACGCTCAAGGGGGAACATCAGGGATCGGTAGAGGTGGTTCAACAGGCCGTGACGAGGGAGCTAAACATCATTCCGGTCCAGGCGTTCCTGGAAGCGTACGAAAACTGTAAAACTCATTGGCAGCAGCGTGTAGGTGCGGAAGGGTGCTACCTTGAAAAATTGTAATCGTTGGTACTATTCTCTTGAATAAATTTTGTTAAAAAAAATGAGTCCTACTACTTTCAGAACAGACCATGTATATATCCGCCTGAAGTACCATTTTAAAGGACTATAGATGCGTAACATTATTCTATAATTCGTTCATTCAAACGATGCGTTGGACACTGGTATTTATGGACCACCACGTGTATTAGCCTACGACGTCTAGATAATTTATATTTCAATTTCTCCTTTCATGCTGTTACAGTTGCAGCAACCGAATAATAACTGTTACGTGAGACACACAAAAAACTGTAATATAAACGCTGACCCGTTGTTTTAACTCTCTACAGCACTTAAACTACCATGATTCAACAACTAGAATTACAGCCCACGAAGCATCAGCAGTTATATTCGCGTTTTTTTTTATGCGTGTCTCACGTAACCTAAAGTTCAAGTCCGCGTCATAGTCACCGTTCGGTTGATGAAGCCGAAATCTTTTAAACAGCTTCATGAGTAAAATCATTTACAAGCTATTTAGCGGTCGTAGGCGAATATCACGGGAGAGTCCATGCGTACCAATATTTGACGCATTGTTTGCAAGAAGAAAACATGCGAGCAAAAATCTGGTGCCTACGGACCTTTAAGGAGCGTCCGCGTTAGAATACTCTCTGCAGCGTCTATGCCTGAGGTGCCAAGTTGCAACGCGAATGCAGCCTGGTCGTCTGAGTCGAACGTGGCATGCCAGAAATTTGAAGGGGGACAATTTTCTTCTTTGCAAGTAAACTTACAGGGCGAATTACTGTCATCTATCACCATTTCTGAAAAAGTGAACAATCATGAAAATTAAACTTTATTCCCATGGGAAGCTTGATATTTTATCGAAGATAATGCTCCTTGTTTCGGCGTTGGTTTAAAATTTTCGCAGATGCTCCGAGAAGGTGCACAAAAAATTTTAGTTAGATTACGAATGAAGTATTTCAGAGTTGCAAATAATATGGAAGGGGTGGTTTGGCTGTGAATAAGATGCTTCAAGCTTACGCTTAACTTTTTTCCACACTAATAAAACGACTTACCCATAGCTGTGGTTCTGATTCCTGAATGTTTCTGATGTTCGATGACGATGGAGATCTTTAGCCTGCTGTTCAGGTCTTGTGACCACTTAACTGCTGCACGCACCTCTCTCACACTGCCATCGTAATGCTTGTGGCCTCTTCTTTTATCCCCTTATCAGACCATTATTCACTCGTTTATCGATAGGATGTCCAAGTGCAGAAACCCCCGTAACAGCGTGACCTCAATCGCCAGTCTAGCGCTTTGTTTGATTTTTTCCATTGCTGTGACATCAGGCAAGAGTTGGCGTTCGTACAGGAATTCCACCATTTATTCCATTGTCATTACGGAGCTGTCTCTATGGGGCAGATGCATTGTCTGCGCAACGATGTGACTGCGGCGTTTTTTTTACCTTATCGCTAGTTAAGCGGCTCCAAGGATGACTAAACATTGAATTCAAGCTCGATTGAAGTGCAGTGCCTGATATAAACCGGTAGAAGAAGTGCCAAGCTTATTAAGTCCTTTTGGACTTTGATACGCTTCAATAGTGCCGATGCTGTCTTCGCAGTACGGTGAAGAGGTCATTGAATACATGCATCATCATTACCAGCCTGACAACGCCCACTGCAGGACTCCCAAATCCCTCCAATTAACCCTCTCCTGTGACGATTGCGCCCACTGTATCTTCGCAGGCTACTTAATCGCATCCACCCACCTAGCTTTCTGCCAACCCCTGCTACGCTTGCCTTCTTTTGGTATCCAATCCGTAACCCTAAATGACCATCGGTTACCTTCACCTCACAATACATGCCCTGCCCAAGCCCATTTCTTCCTCTTAATTTCGACTAGGATGTCGTTAACCCGCGTTTGTTTCCTGACCCACACTGCCTCTTCCTGTCGATTGACGTTACACTAACAATTTTCCCTTCCATATCACGCTGCATTGTCCTGAACAAAAGTTGAACCGTTTTCATTACCCTCCACGCTTCTGGCCTATGGATGAATACTAGTAACATACAGCTTAAATGTACCCCCTTTAACGATAACTAGCCAAACAACAGATTTTTGCTTCTCAGCCGTATAACAGAGCCGTAACGGCACCCCGAAGGACCGATAGGTGTCAAAACGTGGGTACAAGGGCTCATTTTACTTTCTACCGGATTAGAGCTTAAGGGCTGCCGCAAGTGCTTCGCTACGCGGCTAAGGAAGAGACTACCATTGCCCGGTTACTTTTAGCAAGGACGGTACAATTCTCTTGCCGGGTACTGGTAAACTACCATTCTTGATCTCAGAGAACCTGCAAAGTTACTTCGCCACATTCTTATTCTTCCAATTCGAAAGAGTTACCTCTGCCCAAAGGAAAATACCTCGCAGTGGAGATATGTGAACACTGAGGACCTGCGAAATGGAGACCATACTGCGATACCTTCTCTACGTAGAAGCAGATGAGGTAACCTGCCTTAGACACCGGCAAACGGGACAGGGCGTAAATAAGCCTGCGTCAGCTACACTAGCAGGTGTGGACACGAATCGGAACCAAACCGAGCACGGAAGCGCTGAAAGGCCCGGAGAATCATGTCACCGGTGCCGCAAACACGGTCATGTGCTACGAGCAACCTGCATCAAGTACATGAAGACTGCGGTAACCAACCAGAAGAGCTACGATTCGCGTGTCCACACCGGAAGTCCCACGGAAGTTCAGTCCATATGATCAAGGCATCTGATGCCACGGGGTGCTGTGGTTACGCTCCGAAGAATACAACGTGGAGCTGCATGGATTTGGACAAAGCGCTGTGCCTTTCATGATTCAAAACAAAAGAGGAAGATGACGCGAAAGGCGACGACATCGCGCTTCATGTCGTGCCGGACGCAGCCGAGCTCTTTTCTGTCGTCACTGGTCACACCTAAACGGTGTTGCTTAATATCGTCTGGCGTCAAGGTAGACGACATGTTCAAAATTATAGATGAAAGAGCCGAGACATGCTGCACCTAGAACCCTTATTAAAAAACAGAGCCATGAAAATTACGACAAAGAACTAACTAGACCTTGAGCCACGTTCAGTGAATTTCATTTTGGCAAGTAGAGACTTTGGAGGAGGGACTAGCGTCCCGTGCGTACCAGCGAAATTGTATAATGACTGGAAGCAGGTCAGTGTACCTGTGGCGAACACCTCCGACTGCATAACTGTTCTCAATAAAAGGATAAAGCGCTAGGATGGCTGGCAGTTGTGCCGCATCCACACTGGCCATACCTGTGGTTGTTGGTTCGGTTTTCCTTCTCTTGCGGCTTTTACCTGAGTTGATGTCATGACCAAATGAAAGAGAAATCAAATGG
This sequence comes from Amblyomma mixtum, assembly GCF_055824585.1. Lineage (NCBI taxonomy): Eukaryota > Metazoa > Arthropoda > Arachnida > Ixodida > Ixodidae > Amblyomma > Amblyomma mixtum. Next base: position 48,567,688 of record NC_143018.1, read on the forward strand.
AACGTCACAAAGTAGAGGTCCAAATCTTAAGAAAGAAAATGATTGAATTTTTCATCACTGTATAGTGTACTAAAGTACACGGAAGATTAAATGCTCTGTAAAGTAAAAAGGTGGCCACCCCCATCGGCAGCGCAAAAACTACGAGAAGAGGATTTTAGTGTAGCGTCAGAGCTAAAGAAGAGTTAAAATTAAAATACGTGAGCGTGCCTCAAGCAAAACTTATCCGCACAAAGCGTCTGAGTATAATATTCTGAAAATATTTAACCTCATTGGCATGTGCGGAGGCATTATCGGTTGAAGGCTCTTTGAATTGGTTTTCACCCGCATCAAGTAGCCAAAACAATTTTTGGTGGAGCCTTGTACCAATTAATGTACTAACTATTTTTGGCACTTGCATAAAGGCTTGCTGTTTTGAAAGTTGTGAAATAAACTAACCGGAAATACGATCTGCCATCTAGTTATCAGAACCGAAACTATTTAACACAAGACCAATCATATTTTCAATTGCATGTCGTGGTATGCTCAAACTTCCTTTGGTAGAAATTACTGAATTAGGAGCTAAGATTATGATGAATGATATGCCAACTTCTTAAAGTATATGAATGGTTCCGATGCGGTGAAGGCCATAATAATCCTAGAGAAGAGAGGAATCGAAAGAATATCTAAATAATAACCGCAAAATATAGCTTCCACTATGTCATCGAAAATACGTCCACCGCAGCGAAGTCCATCAACAAAAGTTCCCGTTCTACGACCCAGCACGTGCACTTCGCGATATTCCGGTGCATTTCTCGCGATGTTCAGGAAAGTTTTCAAACTTTCTAACTGTACGAAGTTTCGTGCTGTCTAGTGATAAAAAACTCAACCAAAAGAGCCCTGCTGCTATATGTAAAAAGAGCGTGTTTTATCTATATACCAACATGAATTATGTAGAGCCTCTTGTGTAGTAAGATTGTCATACTTTCTCAACTCTGCGTCTTCAGCGGCAAAGCGCTGTTTTACAAGCGAAGAACCACCTATGTGAGGAATCAATGACAAACTACTACTAATACACATAATTATTTCAATGGGAGAACGTTTTTCTATTTTTGCATGCTTCGCTGTATGCATGCATAAAAACTTTTTTCAGCGCCAAAGTAACGCTCTACTATACAAATCACCTTGTAGCGGAGAGCTCAAGATTTAAGCCCACCAAGTGGACCTCTTTGACGTCGACCAAAATCTCAGTGACGGGTCTTTAAGATCCTTATTCCTCGCTGCAACCACCCGGAATAGTGCACTATAAGCGGTTTAATCGAAACCAATAAGCAACTATTCAAGCGCCTACAACGTTGAATTACTATCGGCAGTCGCTTTATTCGTCTTTCTGACTTCTGTTGCGCCACGACGGCCTATTCTCCCCGCACCTATCATCGTAAGAACAGTGGCGTCACTATGTGAGCATTGGGCGTTTCCTCACCCAGCCGCCCGTACCTCATCTTGATTCCCTGAGTCGCCGAGTTGCATCATTTAACAGAAACATCACTTGGAAGCCATATTTGGTGCACATAATGTTGTCTGAACGTATATATGCAAACGACACGTACGCAACCGAACCGCTCGGGACAAGCGACACACACCCCAAGAATCGTGGTTCGTATCCTCTTTGTGCACACCTATCATTGTGACACAACCCTCAGGAGGCAAGTGCAGCTTGCCGGTACTAAGCTAGAAATGGGTCACTTGCGCGGTATGGCATAAGCCTATCGACATGAACAGCGTGATTCCTGAGGCAGATGGCCGATATGGGATAAATGAGGGGGAAAATTTCGCCAGTCACATTAGTCACCGACGCAGCACTCGGTAATAGACAAGGCCCCGGGCAGAGGTGTTTTTGATAGTGTCTGACTCGCTAAGATCGACACCACATGAGGACGAGTGACCTGGAGTGCAGTTGGCTTGCCGATGTAGGTGCTCGTAAGCCTATTTCTTAAAGTTTCTGGCGCGGAAACGCACGGTGCGGGTGAATTGGCACCCCAGTTCGACATGTATGCAATAACATCTCGTGAAATCCATGCGGTAGAGGCATCAGCAAGCAGTACTGATGTGTAGCTCTAAGGGGAATGTGTGGTGCCTGCCGAACAAATGATAAAAAGCGAAGAACTGCACACGAACATAAAATAATGCCGAGCAAGTTCCAGATCCCTATTGTGGGTTCAGGCTAGCAGCCTTTGTCAGAAGCAAAGAGCCCAAGGAGTTAGCCTTCGGGCCCATGGTATGTTGTTCATTCAGTACCACAAACCCTCTAAATGCCTTGAAGGTGAAAGCAACTCTTGTCCTCACCCCTTCGAAATTTCGGATTGCCACAGATCCTACAGGAGCTCGTAACATGGGTAGTCGCAAACCACCTGAAGTGTTTACACTTGGCAGAAGCTGTACGCAAGATATCGAGCAGTTTTCGGTTGAGGCATTCAGGAAGGTCATCACCTTTGAGGATGATGAGCTGTGGTTTGTTTGTGTTGGTTGCCACATAAACAGAGGAAATTATTGAGAATTTTGACGGACAGTAGCAGCCTCAATCGATAATTATTGCGGATCACCATGGAGCATACAATTTTGCGGAATAAATACTGCAGCCTGGATAGCACCACTTGTACCTAACCGACTCGGTTTTGTATATACTTGGTCGCGCAAGCAGATACAACGGAAATCCACTCGTCAATTGAGTGGGACGTTGGGAACAGTGTCAGCAGGTCGAGACCAAGGCGATATAAAGGTTCGCGAGAATTCGGTCACATGGAAGGACACCAGCAGGTAACGTCTTCTTTCTTCATTCACACAGGTCGCAGGAAGCAACGTAGCCGTATATAGGAAACGGCTGCCGCCCCGGTCGTACATGTCGGGCACGCCAATATGGCGGTGGTGAGCAGGTGACAAATTTCCGTCAAGACAGCAGAACAAAGACCCTATAAGCAGCTACACCCATATGCCTAAACGCCCATACTGAATACCTAGGAGCAACAGCTAACACACTTTTTTATATCACAATGTTTTTATTATGCGTATGCTTCGGACAACATTAAGATAACAGACGTTTTCTGCGCAAACGTTACACAATGGTCTGCATGGCATGTCGCAGCGGAGGGGCGCAGATTTATTGCTAACACCCGGCTTCTTTAACGTCAACCGAACTCTCAGTGCACGGTTGTCAAGATGTTCCAAGCCTATATCTCTGCCATCGCTGGCGTTATTGCACTATACGCTTTTTCGACGAAACCAACAAAGAACTACTCATCGTCTGTACCAACAAGGAACTACTCAGGCACCGATAACGCTGTATTGCATTCGCTTTGCTGCGTCTTTCTGGCGCAGCCTGTGCCACGACAGCCTCATAATACATCATGTTAGGTTATCGCAAGTTTATTGGAGGAACTTGCACAGGAGATTCAGTGTGCTTCCCTAACCCGTCACAGCCGTGCACTACACATTACTGCTCGCGTTAAATGTTAATGCAGCAGCACGCCAGTGGGACTTGGACACGCTCTCAGCCAGTGCTCGGTAAGTCTCGGCTCTGATTCCTACAACAGCGGGTGGTCTCATTCAAGCCATAAAAAGTAACAAAGTTGCGTGCTCGTTGTAAGTGACAATCCTAAATAGTTTCTGCCTGCTTGCATCAACGCCATTCAATTTGCTGCGCTTCGACAAAGGCTATTGGTTCTTTCTTTTTACTCAGCTCATACCCACAATGGCAGACATGCTACGCTGTACGTGTTTCTTTGCAATAATTAGGTATATTTTTGATTTTGCTCTAGTTTGTTCCTTGTAATTCATTTCCCCTCTTATCTGATACCTATATTTTTGCATATCTTGGGGAGGGGGGCCAAGATGAATGAACCAGTGCTAGCGCCCCTTAATCTTCTCAACTGAGGCTAACAATACGGTGAACACTTGTTGCAAGTTTTCTAAAGCTAAAAGATTTCCTTCGACGCCGGAATTCTGCTTAGTGGCCGCGTTCGATTACATAGTTTTGTAGTAAGATGCGCATTTCTGCTGTGCGGCTGACGCTATTCTGCAGATCTTCACATAGAGAGTCAGTCTGTGAGCCGCCATGTTATCTCCGTAGCACGCTTCTTCGGAACATGGATAGTTAACCAAAGTGGATCAAATCCACTTCCCTCCATGTAGAAGCGCACCAGAGGCGCCATTTAATCGGGAGAAACAAAAGTAAGCAAGCTGGCATGGAACAAAGTTGGGTTGAATTAAGCACCAAGTAGTAATTCACTCGCTTTTTTTATTATTGCTAAGAACAAAAACACACCGTACAAGCGCTTTTTATCCTAGAATTTGCAGAAAACATTCTGAGCTGCCAATATTTGAGACGGTAAGCAAAGCAATTGAAGATATGGATGGATATATCTGGTGACAAAAATAACAATAAAGGCCGAATTTCGATGGAGGCGAAATTCTAGAGGCCCGTGTACTGTGCGATGTCAGTGCACGTTAACGAACCCCAGGTGGTCGAAATTTCCGGAGCCCTTCACTACGGCGTGCCTCATAGCCTGAGTGGCTTTGGGACGTTAAACCCCATAAACCAAACCAAACCCTTATTTGCGGACACAAACCCACCGACATAGCCTAGTAATGCTTTAGCATTAATTTCTACCACCTGGGGATCCTTAACTTGCACTAACATCGCACAGCGCACGGGAGCCTTTACTTTTCGCCCCCATAAAAAACTGCCGCCGCGGGCGGTTTCGAATCCAGTTACTCCAGCTGAGCAGCCGAACGCTCAACAACTCAGCCATCGCGGCGGGTAAGAGGCGAACCGCAGACGCACCGTTGAGGGATGATTCAAGGAGGGAGTGAGAAAAGGGAGATCGGAAGAGGTGCTGTAGTGGTGGGCTGCGGATATATTTCGGCACGTCCAGAATTAATTGGAGGACGCAGTGCGATATTTCTCGGTGTACACTTGTATCCCGCCGTGAGAGGTGTGCCTCTATCAGCTCATCTGTCGTGTTGTGCACGCCCAGTCGTAAGAGTCGGTCCGTCGATGTCACAAGAGGGAGACCCAGGGCCTTCTTGTAGGGTGTTCTGATTATGACGTCGAGATTTTTGATGTCACGCTTCTTGAGGCGGAGGCAGTGTGCTGCGTAGACGACGCGGCTTACGACGAAAGCCTCTTCTGGCATCCCTGATTTCCGCGTCGTTATTCTGGAGATCATCCTGGCGACTTGCTAACTCACGAACCGTTTTTTCTGGAGGGTGAGGAGGTTGCTGCCATTGTTATGTCTCTCCACTACTCGGACTGGCCGACAAGTCCTCAATGAATTGCCCCCGACAGCTAGACACCAAAACTGACATCGCAGCCTCATGGAGAGGACAATTCAAGGCAGCTCCACTGCCCAGGAATATGCGCCCCGATTTTCAGCAGTAAAGACCACAAGCAGGAGCCGATGCTGCCGGTTCTTTCTGGGATGCCTCTGCAAATAATGGTGCAATGCCACACCGAATTGCAACAGTGAAGAGGGAAAGCTGCCATAGCGTGCAATGGCGCTGAATGAAAAGGAGCAAGATAAAATGCTCTTTTGATTTTGTTTTATGCGAAGCATACTACTTTAGCTACCACTTCAGCCCTTCACCGTGGTTGTGCGCCTTCAAATCACGTGATACATGACGTCACACCACGTGACACGATGACGCCACGACAGTAGAGAAACGGGGGCCCACCTCGCGCCGTCGCTGTGGTTGTGCGCCTCCAGATCACGTGATACATGACGTCACACCACGTGACACGATGACGTCACGACAGTGGAGAAACGGGGGCCCACCTCGCGCCGTCGCTGTGGTTGTGCGCCTCCAAATCACGTGATATATGACGTCACACCACGTGACACGATGACGTCACGACAGTGGAGAAACGGGGGCCCACCTCGCGCCGTCGCTGTGGTTGTGCGCCTCCAAATGACGTGACACGATGATGCCACACCACGTGACACGATGACGTCATGACAGTGGAGAAACGGGGGCCCACCTCGCGCCGTCGCTGTGGTTGTGCGCCTCCAAATTACGCGACACGATGATGCTTCGCATTCTCCAGGCTTAACCAAGCTAAGCCTCAGCCATTTTTCTTGCTGGTTATGCAATGACAGCAACAAAAGGAGACGCGAGGTTCATATGAGGAGTTGGTACTACATTGTGACGACTTGTGGCCGGCGAGGTCGAGACCGCAAAGCAGTGAGGTAATACCCGTAGCAGTCTGGTCCCTTTGTCGTTGGGTCTGGGCGGGTGACGTTGCGGATCTCTACTTGCTGCTCACGGAATGCTGTACGGCGTCGTGGGAACGATAGGCAGAATTCGGCTGTACATTTCCGTCTACCTGAGCGGTAGGCCGTGGATAAACTTGAGGAATCTTTCGGGAGTATACTTCGGCATGTCGAGCCTGCGAAATTAATCGTGTTTTGAGAGAGCTTATACCTCCACGTGACATCTGCCGACAACAGTCCGGTATACTCTCGCGGTTTTGTTGCGTTAACTGTTGATGCTTTGCGTCTTTCCAGGTACGTATATCAAATGACTCGCCTCTTTTCTGGCCTGTGCTCTCGTTCTTAGGACAATCCGTGGAGCCCCACCTGTGCGCACTACAGCGGTAACACACGCGAAATTACCAATCCTTGTTTTGAATCTCCTTTCCAAGCCCGCATTCCTTTCCAAGCCTGCTGACGAAGTGTGCCTTTTCCAGCGGGATTGCATTCTTGCACGCTTTTTGAAGGCTGATGACGGACGTGCTTCACCATCCAATGGCAGCGCACGCAACGCGTTCCAGCCTCGTAGTACGTCGGTACGCCTGGCGAACGCGCGGCGTTCAGAGCACGGCTCCGTGGCAGCACTGTTGCGTTTAGGCCCCGGGAATGGCGAGACTTGCCTTGTAGAAGCTTTTGGTGGTTTAGTGGAGCCGTCGCGGTGCATCAGCGGTTAGGCCCTCTGCTACTGAGCCGGGCTTCCTATATACTGAAAAAATTGCGTTAAAACACGAGGACTAAGCCGAGGCAAACAGGAGGACGTGCACTACTCACAACTGAAGTTTTATTTCAATAACGTGCACATATAAATAGGAAAAACAAAAGGCCAGAGCAAGTTGTCGTCATTAACATTACGTGTCATCCCCTCTATACTTACTGGGTTTTATTCCAGTCGCGGCGGCTGCGTTTCGATGGGGGCGAAACGTAACCGGTAGTGTCTTAGCCTCAGGGCATGTTGAAGATCCTCAAGTTCTCGAAAGCCCCGCCGCGGTGGCTCATTGGCTGCGGCGCTCGGCTGCTGACCCGAAAGAAGCGGGTTCGATCCCGGCCGCGGCGGTCGAGATTCGATGCAGGCGAAATTCTACAGGCCCGTGTGCTGTGCGATATCAGCTCACGTTAAAGAACCCCAGACGGTCGAAATTTCCGGAGCCCTTCACTACGGCGTCCCTCATAACCTGAGTTGCTTTGGGACGTTAAACCCCAATAAGCCAAACCATCAAGTTCTCGAAATAACTCTGAAGCCCTCCGCTACGCACCTCTTTTTCTTGTTTCACTTCTTTCACTCCTGCATTTCGCGGTGCGATAGAGGTGTCGACAGAGAAAATAGACTGACTGCGTCTTTTCATTCTTCAAAAGAAATAAATAAAAACTGCGCATGGCGCCTGTAGTCTCTTTTTCCTCACGGCGGGATACAAGGTGGTGGTGAAAATATTTTAATGAAATTGTTTAGGAGGTTGTAGCGGCGGTTGGAGCTCTCAGTGCAGGTCCCCATTGGCGTAGGCTGCTGGCCGGGCTCTTTCGATGAGGACTTTTTCCCCCTTTTCGTCCGAGCTGGTCAGAGCTGCCTCTCATCCCTCTTGCGTTGGCTGATTATTAACAGTGACCGCCTGATTTCATTGGCAGGCCCACACCATATGGTACAGGTCCGCCTTCTCCCCTCAGAATTTGCAGTGTGAGTCAAATGACCCCGGGTCTATTGCGTGTAGGCTTCATGGGTTGTTGTAAGTGTTAGCCTGTAGCTTTCGGAGGTGGAGTTCCTCCCCTTTGTCTACAGCCTTAGCCCGCGGAGGGTAGACCCATGTGGACAATCTTAAGTGCTGTAGCATTTCGTCGTAAGTTAGTAGCGGGGTAGGAGGTTCCATAGCATCCGTACTGGGTGCCCGGGGGAGAAATGCACTGGCTGAGGCATTAGCGCTCTCGTTTCCTGGGATGCCCTGGTGACTTGGTAGGTACCCATACTAAACGCTTGTGTGTAGGTTGGTAGCCACGAGTGCAGCTATCTTGCAGGATTTTAGCTGCTAGTGGTGTGACCCTGAATCTGAGGTAATTGCGATACGCTGTCTGTGAATTTCTAAGAATGTATTTCGAGCTAGTGTGTATTGCAACTAGAGCAATCGCCGCTTCTTCCGCAGCCAGTATGTCCTTGCTAGTCAGTACTAGTCCATCCATTGTTTTATTTTGGTGGACTACCGCGACGGCCAACATTATCTGCTCGAGACCTGCAGCATCGACATAGAACACGCCCTCGCGACCGCCATAGTGCCTTAAGTTAGAGCTTACGGCAGAAATTCGAACCGGCGACCTATAATCGGGGCTGCGGGCGTCCACTGAGATGCGTGAGATAGTTACTGCAATTTTCTTTCCTCAAATCCAATTTTCATTTCCTTCATTACGCCACCTCTTTCTCTCTCTCTCTCTCTCTTTCACTCCCATTTACCTCCCTTTCCTTACAAAGGGGTTCGGGTGTCCATCGAGATCTGAGCCATTTCCTCTCCTCAAAAAAGCGTTGCGTTCAAAACTATTTCCAACGGGCAAGGCGTTGCGCTCAACGGGCGATGCCGTTCCGTGGACTCCCTGGCAGCGCTCCAACACGCTGTCGCGTTCTACTCATTAAGGCGAAGCTTAAGCGTCTTCCAATTTTTTAAGGTAAAAGCTTGGGTGAGTTGGTGGTTGTTCATTCTAAAACAGCGCAAATAAATTAGGAGTCACTTTGGCGACTAAAGTGGTGCAAGGCGAAAGCCTGAGTACAGCATTCTGCCACGAATGTGGTTGTGAATGATGATTCAAGCGCTGCCAGTGAATGACGCGTCTATTGGCTGTCTGCGTGTGTTACTGATGTGTGGTTAACATGTTAAGCTTCGCCTGTAAGAGTGGAACGCGACAGCGTCTTGCAACGCTGCCAGGGAGTCCACAGAACGCCATCGCCAATTCGGCTGTACGCCTTGCTGGACGGTAAATTTATTTTTTGAGGAAAAGAAATGTATCTCTCTCGCATATCTGGGTGGACACCTGCACCTCGCCGTAAGGGAAAGGGGGAAGATAGGAGTGAACGAAGACGCCGTATTAGCTAGATGCGCCTTTGTTCATTCCAAAATCATTCAGCTGGCATTACGGAGTGGCTAGCGTGCTCGTATCGCACTCCGGAGACCCTGGTTCGATTCCCCAACTCGACCAATTTCGTTCTCGGTTTTATTGATTTATGCGGTCTAACTAGAAAGGTTAATTAGGCTATTTCATATTTATATTATTGAATTTCTATCCATCGTGTTCTGTCGTTCACCTGTCAAATGTTGGAACTGTCTAGGATGTTCGACACAACGTATATGAAACGAGCAACGTCGAACTGAGTGGGGAAGTACGTGGTGGTGGAGCGAACGCGGCTTCGTACTTATGTTTTTTTCCGCAGCGTCTCCTTTCGCGGAGGCTGCGACGCGCGTCTTTTCTTTTTCTCTTTCTTCTGACCTCTTCATTCTCCTCTATCTTAATTAGGCTAATTGATTAATTAAGCAATTAACTATACTCAGTCTCACTTAGTTGGAGCATCACTATACGATCCCTTTGATTGGTTGCATGGTTACTAGCCAAAGTACAATTGGCCCCATTTGAAATTCGCGCACTGTGACGTCACGAGCATTTCGACCAATTGAAAAGCGTGACATTTTCTGTCGACAACTTCTGCTTACAACGATGAGGCATTAAAGGCTTCCGCCTTAAAAATTGGTGAGGGCTTAGTTTTGGTTAAGCCTGGTAGGTTGCGAAAGCGCGCAGCGCCTGCAACTGAAGGAACGCAGTGCGCCGCGTCTACAGGTCACGCGTGGCTACCAGCTTTTTGCGGAAAGGAAATGGCGCAGTAATTTTCTGTCATCTCGGTAGACACCCTAACCGCAACTGAAGGAACGCAGTGCGCCGCGTCTACAGGTCACGCGTGGCTACCAGCTTTTTGCGGAAAGGAAATGGCGCAGTAATTTTCTGTCATCTCGGTAGACACGCTAACCGCAACTGAAGGAACGCGATGCCTTGTTGTTGCGACTGAAAGCAAGAGAACTTGTAGAACGCCGCCGGGCTCGCCATTCTGCGGCATAGGCGCGTTGCTTAGCCAACCACTCTTGCCTTTCTCTTTCTTCATCTGTCTCCTCGGCACGGCGCCGGCGTTTGCGCGCAGCACGTCGCTCCAGCGACGCCTTGTACACCTCCTCAGACATGACTAAGCGGAGCGCGCCTGCGTCGCCCCGTGTATCCTCTCCTAGCGAGCGCCCTCACGCGGCGGGCCGAGGAGGCCGTCACGTGGTAGCCGCCGCGCCAAGCGAAGGAACGACTACGGCCGAAGAGACGAATTGGGGGGTCCTGCTCTCCTCTGGTCGTGACGCCACGCTGTCACGTGGTCGTGCCACGTGACGCGAAGGAACGACCTCCGCCGACGGCAGAAAGGTGCTAGCAATATTGCTTTCGCAATAAGAAGACACGCACAACAGGAAGAGACCGTGCCTGTTTGTACGTCTCTTCCTGTTGTCCGTGAATGTCCAATTTTTTATTGCGTGAATAAAAGTAGCAGCAAATGCTTTGCGACCTTATCGCTTCATGGGCACAACAGGGCTCCTACCATTACTTGCAGTTACTTCTTCGTTCACTTATTCCGCGTTCTTCATACTCCTTATCACTCCTGCTTACACTACAGAAATATTCGCATGCATCCACGGCGAAAGGATGTCGCAACGCAGGGCGTCCGACTAACTACCTCGTATGGAATCCTGGTGATAAGCAAAAAAGCAGTGACTGCCGCTGTCTCCGCTTAGTAACTCTTTTCGCCCGGAGACTTGGTGACCAGCCCATAAACTTCCCAGCCAACAAGCCACTGCTGCTTTAAGGCTGCGTAGCTATAAAGGCCGAGAGACCAACCATACGACACCAGAGCAAGTTTTTGCCTATTTATTTCAGCTGTCCGGGAGCCACGGTGAAGATCAGCGATGGTGCGGCAGATTTGGCCCAGCGCGAACCCCTGCAGGCAAGGCGAGAGAGCCCCCAGGAGCTTCCCGACAGCGCCGGTAAAAGCGCCACAGGTCCGTCTTTGCTGTGGGCAGGTAACAGCCAAACTGGTCGGCTCAACGGCTGCGGCTCTTTCGTGTTGCAGCGCCCTTGGAAATGAGATGCCGTGTCGTCAGAAGCGGACGAGCGGAGCCTATAGTGAAGCCACGACTAGGCTCGTCTTCGGGGCCACCCCCTCAACGCTCCGGCCAGGTTCCAGGATAGACTTCTAAGCTGTAGGCGGCCGTCAGGACAAGGCTCTGCAGGGGTGAGCTGGGGAAAACGATTGAGAACAAGTTCGCTTGTATAACAAGCACACTGTCAACACACCAGAACATCGTGCACCTTGAAGAGAGTCCTTCCAGTCCCGCTGCAAAGGCGATTATCAGGACCGTCCCGAAGGTGCCAGTTGCTCTGGATTGTTTACAGGGAATATTTGAGCCTCGTGGAAGTCCCAGCGGTGGCAATGCGAGAGGATCCCTTTACCGCTCCTCGACGGCGACCAGAGTTGCAGGCGCCACGAGGCAGTCGTTGCTATGGGCAGGTAACAGCCGAACTGGTCGGCTCAACTGCTGCGGCTCTTTCGTGTTGCAGCGCCCTTGGAATGCGGCCATGAACAGAAGCGGACGAGCGGAGCCTATTGTGAAGCCACGACTAGGCTCGTCTTCGGGGCCTCCCCCTTCAACGCCCCTGGCAGGTTCCATGGTAGACCTTGCAGCGTCCGGGACCGTCAGGCACGTTGCGCACCGGCTGGTTCTCGCTCAAAGAGGACGCCCGCACCAGCGCGTCGTAGGAGGACCGGGGAGGAATCCTGGAAGCTCAGCAGGTGAAGCAGGACAGGAGTGGTCTCTGTTGTGGCGAAGTAACAGCCAAACTGGTCGGCTCAACGGCTGCGGCTCTTTTGTGTTGCAGCGCCCTTGGAAATGAGATGCCATGACGTCAGAAGCGGACGAGCGGAGCCTATAGTGAAGCCACGACTAGGCTCGTCTTCGGGGCCACCCCCTCAACGCTCCGGACAGGTTCCGCAAGGACCGTCCATCCTCCCGCAGGCGTCGTCCACGGCGAACGCTGCGTCGAGGCTTCCTCGGAGGATGTGTCAGCTCACGGGGATGTTAGGCTTGACACAGGTGGAGAAGAATTAGGAAAAGCACATCACAGCGACTGGTGGAAGGCTGGATGGCGAAAGGGTACTTGCCGACCAGCTGGTCCCGGCCGTGGCTCCCGGACAGCTGACGCTGGCGTTCGATTCGCGCCCGCTTTTATAGCCTGCCACTTCGTCTTCCTCGCGTTTCTTCGCAGCCCTCTTCTTCAGCCCCTTCGGAAAGAAAAATTACTGCTCCGCGAGGCTGGCTAAACGATTGGATTTACGCTGTTGTTCGAAATCCTGTGCAGGAAATGTGCATTCCAGTGCGAAAGAACACCTGTACGCAGTCTGCCACTCCACACCCATACTGTGCGTTCTCGCAATATTGTGCGTTTCGCGGTCTAGAGCGAAAGTCTTGTAGGTTTGTTTTTCGTAACTATTTTTAGCATGGTTTAGTCGTGTTTTTCCACAAAAATGACCCCAAAAAGTAGAGAGGCACACGGAAGAAGGACGAACAAGGCGCTGATTAAGATTTGGCGGCGAAGATAAGATGGAATATTTCAAAGGCTATTAGGGAGCAAATCAAACAGCTTTATGATTCGAACGAAGCGACTCGGCTGTTGTAGATTAGCAGCGTTCTATCTAAGCGACCTGTATACTGTAATGATGCCTTTGTAATATTTCAAATTGGAAATAAATAATCGGTTTTTGAGGCCTTTGCACTGAAGAAGAGAAGAAAGAAGTTTGAACAAATTTTGTCTGTGGGGACAAATTTCTGATATTTCTCAGTAAAAATCCAACACTGAAATAAATATACCCGCACCCTGGTTGCTTTTTCATTAGGATCGTATGTCAGTTAGCCTGAGCTTTATGGATTAGATAAAAATAATATGCTCATGGCCATTTAATTCCCAGCTTTGCTTTGGAAACCTGTAAATGCCTGAAAGCATGCGATGGGTCAAAATGTAACGGGTCGTGGATATCCTGGCCCGATAGAAGCGATGAATAAAGAGAGCTCTACATTTGCCTGTCGCATAAATTCAAGCGTATTTCTGAGGTGTCCTGAGATACCGATAATGGCGTGCTTTATTAGTTGTCACTCATGGTCTCTGCAAATCCCGGCCGGTTATTCTGAAGCTGCAAGCACCGAAACACACCCCTGCAATTTCTAGCTATTGCGTCTTGTTTAATTCAGCAAAAGCATCACTCTTAAATTTGTTGTCCCCACTGACGCTCTTCAGAGGGAGTATGAGGAAACGGCAGATTGATCAGCTCCGGAGCAGCCAGCGCAGCTTTTTGTCAGCGTTTTTTGATTGTGCGTCCCAGATGACACGCTACACTTAGTTGCGGCAAGTCACCATTGCTTCCAACGGGGGAAGTGTATAGACAGGACGTCGAGTAAAAAAAATAGGAAATAAAGGACATCTCTCTGCAGCTATCTGACTCCCCGTGCACGCCCACTCTAATTACTGATGACGGGATGCCACCGTAGAGGTTGCAATCATTCGATAATTTACCGAACATGAGGACAGGTAGTTATCAGTTCTGCTCTTCAGGACGACAGGCAAGTTTCGGGGTGAAAGAGTGAGTGCCCGCGTAGTACGGTGTTTTATTCGGTTGTAATTATAATCTGCACTGATTCATTGCACACGTCAAACCTGCTGGAAGGAATGGAAATGACGCCAATTACAGGCCAGCTTCAAACGCAGCCAATCCTTGCAACCCGCATAATGGCCGATAGTTTTCACTGGGAGCTCCATTCTGTAGATTCCTGCTGATTCTTGTGAGATGGTTGAGACCCATTACTAACTACCTCAGTATTCTTCTCAGATTCTTGGACCGCGGAATCGGATGCTTTAATTAAGGTTTTCGGAGGCTCTGACCTCCCGACTCGTGCACATATAGGAGTGAAAACCATCACCGAGCCCTCCAAAAACAAAATACTGCGTACCCTGCAAAGGGCATTAGAGTTAGGCCGTGTAGGACTCGTTTTTTTCTCCCACGTTTCCCCGTATTTTGAGTATTTAGTGTTTCTGTGTTCCTGCATAACCAGTTCTTTACCTTCTTCTTCTTTCACTTCCATGGGCCAACTGCCACGTCAGCACACAAAGAGAACGATTACGACATCTCTTTCCTCCTGTATTTTTCAGGATCCGGCATTGTCCCCATTCATGTTATTTCTTTGGCTTGTAAAGCAATGCATTTAACAATTAAGCGACGCTCTCTTCTAATCGATTGTTTCGAACATTCAGAAATGTGAGGTAAACCAATGAGGAAGAAGCTGCGGATGAACAGAGTACTTATCGCGTTTTTTATAAAAAACGTATTTATTTTTGTCGCTGACATTTTTGTCGCTAACATCAGGGGAGACACGCCGGTCTTGGCAGCAGCAACACAACGAAATACGTCGCGAATCTGCAGCTAAGTGTCGGGTGGTGCTTTAGCGTCTTTGCTTTCAGAGTGGCTGAACGAAGTAAACCTGCTCTGATGCTGACATATTCGACCAACTCGTAGCACTCTGAACAGTCAGTGCCCTGATGACCAACCCCCAGATTTCTTTTTCCGCAGAGCATTATATCCAGATTCCTGTCGACCTGGCGCCTTTTGATGGAGGTGGCGCACGATCGGAATATCCTCAGCCAAGCGACACCGAGGAGCAAAGGACGTCCCTTCAAAACTTCAAGCTCTCGAATATTTGACAGCTTGGCTGTGTAGCCGGTTCTCCCGAGCGCTCCATTTTCGCATGTCGTCCGGTGAGTGCGTTCATTGCGCTCGCATGAAAGCGTCTCTGCCCGCGCTGTACTTGGGCAGTCGCAGCTCTTGGGTTACTGTATTCTTGACTGGGAAGTGTAGCCGCCGTAGCACAGCTACCCCACCCAGCAAGCGGACCTTGTGATATTTCTGGGTGGGCTGAATTACCATTAAGCAGGCGAGAGAATTTAGTGTGCAAACCCGATACCAGTCCATCTAGTACAATCGTATCGTGAAAGCATTGCAGGGTGGTACCGCTCATTTCCGTCGCAATGGGACCAGTCCTTAAGATATTCTTGCCATGAAACCATTTAGAACAGAACATCAGCATGGTGTGCTTGGAAATAGTACAGATCTCGGGAAGCACCCTTGAACGATGAAGAGCACAGATGAAGAGACTGTAATTAGGTAGGACGCTTGACCTCCGATTAAGCTGTAAACCACACCACTACAACAGCGTTCTCAAGGTGTAGTACAGATCCAATATCGATTTTCCAAACATAGATAGTTAAGGTCTTTGAATATGTTTAAAACTGCCAGTGGGTCTGCTGCAGTTTTGCATTCTGCTTGCCAGAATCGAACATTGCGCTTGTAGACTGGTACGTAATTGCGCACCGTTTGGAGACGACTGACCTTACCTTACCACGTTTCCTGCGCGTGATCTTTCTTGCTGCGTGGTTTCCCGCACTTCCTAAGTGTTTCTCTTTTGCGCGTCGAAAACGGTTATTGCAAGAAAGGGGTAACGTGGGCTGCCTGCCCCACTCACCTTTTCTGTTTACGAAGCGAAAGCTTCACTATGCTAGGTAAAGCCTGTTTCGCGGTGGCCCAAAGTTTCACCTTCAAATGACCCACCAGTGCGTCTGTCTCTTTCTGTTGTCCGTTGTTTTTATGCGCTTTCCAGGTTTAACAAATGACCTTGTACTTCGAAAGCAGAGGAAAGGCGCATAACTGCCCCATTGGAACAGTGGACACCTCAGTCGTGCTTTAAGCTACGTGGTGGTAGTGACAGTTGTGGGCTACATGCGTTGGCAGTCACAACGTTATGGCAGAAACACGGCACTGAAGCCATAGGCCGTCGGTGTTCATTGTGTTGATTGGCGTTGACAATGTTTTAGACTCCGATGATTTTAAGGCAAGGAAGTGCGCGTACTACCTCCCTGGGTCAGTGAACACCTGAATCGCACTTAGTTACCTGGGGTGGTGAGAGAGAGATGTGGGCTGCATGCGTTAGCGCTGACAACGTTGTGGCAGACACGCGGCACTGCAGGAATAGGCCGCAGCGTTCATTGGGTGAGCAGACTCTCGCGATCAACCATTAACTGCCACCAGCCAAGGTGGCAATGTTGGCGCGCTGCCTATCACTCGCCGCGGTGGCTCAGTGGTAAGGCGCTCGTCTACCGAGCCGGAGTACCCGGGTTCGAACCCGACCGCGGCGGCCGCGTTTCGATGGAGGCGAAAGGCAAGAGGCGCCCGTGTGCTGTGCGATGTCAGTGCACGTTAAAGATCTCCAGGTGGTCGAAATTATTCCGGAGACCTCCACTATGGCACCTCTTTCTCTCTTTCTTCTTTCACTCCCACCTTCCTCCCTTCCCTTACGGCGCGGTTCAGGTGTCCGCCGAGATATGCGAGACAGATACTGCGCCATTTCGTTTCCTCAAAAACCAAAACCATTCAATTTTCAAGACACAGCGCCAATGGTTTTGAAGGGCAATCCTCTAGGAAGGGAAAACTTTATTTACACTAATGGTGTTTCCTGCGATTTGGGGGCATCTTCAGAGACGTCTTGGTTCTACCCCCAGGAGCCTTCTCTGTCGAAGTCGTCCGCCTCTAATCAGTGGTCGGTTGCCCTCAGTCCAGGGCTCCGCTGGCCACTGCCGCCCGTTGAGCTCGCTGTACCAGACCTTGTTGGTCTTCGCAGCGGTCGCTGGACAGCAGAGTCTCCCACTGCTCCGCACTCGGGTTTTGTATTTTGGGGACCACGTCTATGTTTTGGCAGGCCCATGTGATGTGGTATAGTGTAGGTTTTTCGTCACACCAGGGACATTTGTTCGTGTATATCGTAAGGTGCATTTTGTTTAGTATATATAGGTTTGGGAAAGAGCCTGTTTGTAATTGTCTCCAAGTGACAGCTTCCTCTCTGCTGAGAGATTTGTGCGGTGGGGGATATCGCATTCTTCTGCCTCTATAGTTTTGCAGTATGGCCGAGTATTCCCTGGGTGCTGGCGCGAGTTCCGCGGTCTCGTCGGAAGCTCGGAAAGTAATGTATCCTCGAGCTCTCCTGTCGGCCTCTCGGTTCCCTGCCACCCCCGTGTGCCCCGGTACCCACACAATTTTGTGTCGGATCTTGTCGTTTTGTTCTTCCCGGTTTTTAATTCTGTCACTCGCTGCGAGGAGTATACGGAGCGCATGACGACCTATCCTGCCATTCATGTAATTTCGGCAGGCTGTTTGAGAGTCCGTAAGTATTGTTAGCGACCGCCCGGTTCTATAGCCCTCCGCCACCGCTAGAGCAACGGCTACTTCCTCGGACTCTGCAGCTGTGCAGCCTCGGAGAGACGCGCTGGTCATTTCGCGTAAAGACGAATCGACCACCGCCGCTACAGCGATTTTGGTATCTCGTCCTCTCCAAGACGCGTCTGTATCCTCTAAAAGAAAATATTAGGCGTTGTGATGGTAACCTGCGAACCAACCGAATTACGAAGGGAGTCGCTTTCATGGTGCGACAGTTCGCAGCTTGCTGCGAAGGCAGTGAGACGGGTAATGTTTACTGCTCAAAGACGCTTGTGAATTTACCGTATTCACCACTGAATGCTTTTCGATAGCGCAAACCGTATTTTAGGGCTATGTCGAGATATGGCACGGTGGGGGTGAGCAAATAAGTTTTTTGTTTTTTTCTGCTGTAAGGAGGGCGTTTTGACGCGGTAGCGTGAAGGAGCTCGCGAAAAATCCGGCGTTCCCGTTGCAGTCGTAGACTGTGAGAGAAAAAATCTACGAATTACTGCAGAGAAGGAAACTACGAGGCAGGTGGGCTACGTAGGTCGCGTAACCATGCGACGTGAGCAAACTGCGCGTCTTGGTTGTTAATTAAGTTAATTAAGTTACCTCGTCATACCACTGAGGCGGAGTTAGTGTCCCCACCAAAAAAGTTTTTTAACGCAGCTAGAATGTCCATGGTGTTGTTCAATCCTTAATCTCTTACTTATTTCACTCCTACCTTCCTCCCTTCCCTTACGGCGCGGTTCGGGTGTCCGCCGATATGTGTGAGAGAGATACTGCGCCATTTCCTTTCCTCAAAAAAACAAATCTACAAATTTATGTGAAAGAAAGAAAAATTGACACCACTTATCAGTTGTTTCGTTACAAAGCGAATAGAAGTTTAGAAAAGAGGAAAGTTTAGGTTATTTGCGCATTTTTAGCTCACCTACATGGAGTGGTACGAGGTGGCGGCGCATAGGTGTCCCCAAATAAGTGCTAAGGTCCATCGTCTTGCTCTGCAAAGCATGAAAGCCATAAGAGAAAGCCACTACTGCTGCAAGCTGGAGCTATGCTAAGTGCAACGAGTAGACGGGGTGTTCGTTAAATCCGCGTGTTTTGCCTGCCCAGCTCCGCTGAACAGAAAGCAGAATACTGTCGGAGAGAGTGGGTAAGCTTGCCAGTAGTGAACCGCCTGCACCAAGAGATATCTCTGAACATTCTGAACAAAAAACTCAAACTGCAGTGTTGTGGCGCCATCTGTTGCCTGTTTACATTAACACCTCGACCGACGATAATTTATAGCTAGAACTTTCGTTTCGAACAAGGACGAGAATACGTCGTATTGAAATCATGCTGAAAGACAGCATTCCCGAATTTACACGGAGTGTACATGAATCAGCGGGCTTCCAGGAGTGCCAAGCGTAGCGGAGCCGCCGGCTTCTCTGTGATGTACGCAAGCTTCGCAGCAAAGCAAAATGGCTTAGGATGGATAAGTAGGCAGCTTGGAGAGCCAATGCTCAACTCTGGCTCCCGTAGGGAAGGTATGCATGACCTGTAGCCTACAGTGTGTCTTGAATGACCCGTGACGGGCAAGGCAGCCTAACCGTACCAGTTGCGGCTTCGAGCAAAACGTCGCGTGATTACAGTCTCAGAGCTCTGACCCGCCGCGGTGTTAAGTGGTTAGAGCGCTCGGCAACTGAGCCGAAGTTCCCGAGTTCGAACCCGGCTGCGGCGGCCCCGCTTCGATGGAGGCCGAAAGCAAAAGGGGCCCCTGTGCTGTGTGATGTAAGTGCACGTTAAAGATCCCCAGGTGGTCAAAATTATTCCGAAGACCTTCACTATGGCACCATTTTCTCTCTTTATTCTTTCCCTCCTTCCTCCATCCCTTCCGTTACGGAGCGGTTCAGGTGTCCATCGAGATGCGAGACAAATACTGGGCCGTTCATTTCCTGAAAAATCGATTTTTTTTTTCAGGGCGCTCACCGATAGATGCACCATGTGAAGTTCAACACCTCTCTCGCACCCTTTACTTAGAAGGTGAAATATGAGCAGCACTCGGATGCTCATTTGCGCCGTGGAAAGATAATAATAGGTGCTTCGTCAAAATTCTATTATCACTCATACTTTGATAATGGAAGGTCACTTTGTTGGCCGCTATGTTATTGAGAATCGGTTGAGCACTGTTAGCTTCGGCTGCGGTGCTCTCCGAGCGCTGTGATCAGTAATTATCCTAAGCCTTTATGTTCTTTTTCTTCTGACTCAACTAAGGAGCCCTGTTAAAAAAAAATACAGGAAGCCCACTTCTCAGTGTCTGGAGTTGTGATGTCTCCAACCTTGTCTACGAATCAATTTACGCTAAACGCCATGACCGCTGCATCCTAAAACTGCCAGAGTCTTTGTCCAATAGTGCACGTGGTGTGGTTCTACTGCTTCTTTCTGCCGCACGGTTGACCATAGCGCATAAAGGGAAGGACGAACACGGCAACCTGACTCAAAAAGCGTAGTGATTAGTAACAATATGAACAACCAATTCACCGGACCCTCTAGCTTTGAGAATATCTTTGTCGGTCCCTTCTTCATAGCCCTAATGTCAGTGCAGCACTATGAACTTTCTGAAAGGCTGGTGATAGTTAACTGTTATTTTTCTAAATAGCCGTCAGTTTCTTACTGTTAGCTGCGTGATGGGTGAACGCCGCTGGTTAGATGCCGCGGAAACCATGCAATGGTTCCCGCTGCGAGCGAGTACATTTGAGTAAGAGCCGAAAAACCAAACGGGTGGCGCTAAAATTCTGTTCTCTTCGAACTAACTGTAGGACAGTCGGGATGACAAAACCTGGCTTGGGGTAGGAGATCTTGGTCGTCGCTCCTGTTAGGTTAACCTGCCTTGCAGAGTCGGAGAGCCTGGCAAACGTGCTCTGCGGTATGGAAGTACCCTTGGATGCCGACGACCGCAATGTTGACAAATAGCCAGTGTCCGCTATCTACGGAGGCCTCAAAAGAAGCTTAGCTATATCGGAATCATTTGAGAAAACCCACGACTCAACCCATTAACCCCACCCTGAAAGCCCACATCTGATACACACATCCCTTGCCATTCATCCCTGAAAGCCCACATCTGATACACACATCCCTTGCCATTCATCTTTTCGCAGGGCAGATGAGGGGAGTCTGCCAGGGCCAGCACCCCAGGATGTGGTTTTGCTGCTATGCGTAGCAATTTTCCCATTCTTTTATTGTTTGCCTACGAGTGAAAAAGGATCACTTGTTCTTGCATTGAATTCTTTATGTTTCGATTGGTTTAAACCTGTTGTGTGTGTGCGGTGCAGGCTAAGCCCTTTATTTTGCAATATTTGGAGGCAGCCCCATACTAAGAAATGTTAGCTCTGCGCGGAGATAGAAATCTTACTTTCCACTAAAACTTATGAATCGTCATAGTAGCGAATGTCATATTTACCATGTAAATTGCACCGGAGGCTTGTGCATCTCCACACTTACTTGCTCTAGAGCGCCGGCAAGATTTGCCTTTTCAGAAATCTGAAAAGTTGTGTGTCTAATACTAATTTGCTAGCTGGAAACACTGAAATAGCATGTGAGTGGAATATTAATTATTCATTCTTTATATTCTAGTGACTCAGCTTGCAGAGATGATCATTTTAGCTTTTCTATGATGTATGTAACTGGTGGCCTTGTTATTCTGAAAAAAAAAACGTCTTTATGACCCGAAGAAACCTTCTTTACGCATTGCCAACAATTTTCGGCGAAACACTTTGTATAATAAAGTGCGCATATGCGAACAGCTGCATACATATGCACTAGTCCTTCAGTATAACGGAGTGGATTCGAAGACAGTCAAGCGTAGGCGGGGGCTGCAGCAAGTTTTGTGGCTGGATGAGATTAAGAAGTTAAAACGTAGCGCTGTTCTCAGAAGCCCGTACAGAAGACGGTCATTGTGATCTTTTGCGTCTCCACACCAAGACACCATTGCTAAGGAAGGGTACAGATAACATATTTCCCTCCCGTATCTCTGAGTACTCCACGCTCAAGCTGTTATCTGTCTTGCTTTCGCACCTGCAACTATCACTTTATCGTATCTTTCTTCTTGTAGTTGCTTGAATGTTGACAATCGGATACACTTCTTCTGTCACATATTTGCTCTCACATCTCGGTCATTGTCTTCGGTTCATCATGGATCCTAATTTTGCCGAATATTTTTCAGTAAATCTTTACTCTGCAGAAATCAAGGGAACTATACCAAGGCTCTCTGGCAGCAACCCTGAACGACGCTCAGTTTACTTTAAATCTTATAAGCGGATATTTCTATCCCCGAACACCTCCCAACTTACTCTAAGGAATATGATTTACTGTTCCCTTTCTCTCTGGCCTCAGGGTTACTTTCTGCTCATCAGCCGGTGCGATGTCTACTTCCGCCAGCAATAGGCCACGCGAAGAACCTTGGCATGAACTGGCATGCTAAAAACCGATAGGTTGAAATGACGGTGTCTACATATTGAGTGCTGAACCCTGCAGTGTTCTTTAGCCTCTAGCATAAAGACACGTATCGAAACACTGTGATGAGCAAGTGCCCTTCGTATTACTTCCTCAGAAGACGAGAAAAGAAGAGCTTACAAGATAAACTGAGAGCAGCACAGACTAGTGAAGTTTAATGTCGACACTGAAATCCAGCTGGGCCTAAGTGAGACACATTTCATTCCAGCACAAAGCATCCATACATTTCGACCAGTTGCAGTTTAGTGACTTGAATTGGTGACGTGTGACCTCATTCTACGTCGTTCCAGTGAAGGACTTGGCTCTTTCCTCACGGGACTCGCAGCGTCCGGGGATCCCGGTCGGGAGTTCGACGGCTAGGGCCCACTGCACAAACACAGTGCGCCGTCAGATTCAAGGTAGCGTCACGAAGCAAGGATTTCGGTGACATGGAGTCTTTGTAGGCAACCTGCAGCGTCTCTTTTATCTCCACGCAGCGGAAGTCGCCGTGAGAGCTGCATAGATGATCGGGACATCTGCACTCGACAGTGGGTATCACCCGAGGTATCCTATTCGGGTCGATATCAAGCACCTTGGTGAACGTGCACTTCGATCTGGCCTCTACAGCTTCACACTGTGGCTCTGGATCGCAGGATTTTGAGCAAGTTTTGGAGAATGCGGAAGCCTCCGCGAGAAGCGGGGTCAGAAGAATCAGCAGTAGCGCTTTCATCGTGGTCGTACTTGACGCTTGGAGGACCTCTACGGGAAAGGAGTCTATCGTCTTGGGTTCGGTGTCTTGCCTTCCGTTCAGCGCCTTCCAACTACAGATGACGCCCGGATGGAGGATAGTATGGCGTATGGCTTTGAATCCTCGAGGTTGTGGCTTGTTTGACTTCCTTGCTATGGATGGGATGCACTGACAGCTGATTACATTCGTATATATTACGTTATCTCTAGTGCTGCCAACTTCCCTGACTGAAGCAGCTTGACACGATTAACTCTGGCTAAAAGCGTGTCACAGAAACAGTTTCAGTCAGAGACTGTCTAATTAGAGCTAGTTCTCAGAGGCCAAGGTGATGCATGAGCTTTTCTCGGAGAGGCATCTTTTATAAGAGCGCTCATAGCGGAAAGGGTTCTCTTTCGCCTCCGTTGTGTTGTCTCAGTGCTTCCGTGTTTCTTTCGTTTGCAAGAGGACGGCCAACCTCGGCATATAGTAACTTGTTGGGAGCGCGGATGGGCGATCACTTTACTTTCGATTTCGTGGGAAGTGGCAGAGATATGACGATGATCGTAGAAGCTGGGGATGGGACGAAATGTGACTCTTCGACAGAGTGCCAGAGAGGAGGTTAGGGTGAGGCGGAAAGCAAATAGTCTACATATCCAGTCCTTGTTGGGACTGAATGCACTGCTTTCTATACTGAGCGATGTCAGTCTGCAGAACAGTGTTGGTATGTTATCTCATGATGTCACTCGCTCCACCATGCAACTATTTTTGCAGCTGCCAGACCCTCAAACACTTCAAGGCGGCCGCACAGAACCTGCGGTGCTAGTCCGATAACCCGGATTTCAGAGCCCATAGAAACCCGTGGTAATCGATGTGTCTCCATTACCATTCTGCTTTCTTGCTGGATGGAAGCGTCCTTATGCGCTCACGTACAGCGAAGTGCTTGTAATAGGGCCGTGCAGTCAGACAAGGATGCTGCACTACTATGGTGATAGCTCTGTATGAAAATATGACCCCAGTATACGGTGCTTTTGTATCTTTTTGGAAGAAAAAATATCCTCGAGCAGGGGAGGATTAATGGCAGCGTTATTCTTATGAACACTGCTGTCATGCGCGTTTTAAGAAGTAGGCATTTAAAGCTAACTTGGAACTCACGCATGTGAATAGTCTTCGTATTTTCTTCAGAAAGAAAGACTTCACGTGAGAGCTATGCATCGTTGTATTCGCTTCCCATGCCCACATGCGATACGTTCGGGGAATCAACTTGGTCTGAGTAATTGTGTGCAATACCAGATAGATAAGGACTCGAATGGGTCGCCTCCTGGGTCAATGTACGAGTACACTGATGTCGTGCTCACGGTTGGCACATTTTAACTGGTGAACGAGCGAATATGACAGAATAGCCTCATATTGATATGCGACCAGTTCTGCTCTCAAAGCATTAAGTGCTGTATTATCGCGTGTAAAACCACTTCTCATGCTATCACAATTATTGAAGCAGAAAGATGGCTTTGAGATAGGAACTGTGTTCTGTTCGACGTTGAGCGCATGTGACATATCTATCGGTACTGCAAATGTGACCTGCGTCAGCTGAATGCATTTTGACCGCGAGGATCTCAGGTCGGTACGCAGTGGAAAAAGAAAAAGAAATGCAGCATGTTCGTCGGAGCCGGGTAGTCAAGTGGGGGGAACCTTCACCGACCCAATTTTGGCGGCCCATTTGAGTCCTTATCTCTCTGGTATTGCACATAATTACTCAAATCACGCTGATTGCCCGAACTGATAACATGTGGGCATGTTCACTGCTGTCACCCAGCGTGCGTCACTATTTCTGATTGCCGGTGGCAGATATCTGATCTAAGAAATGGAAGGATCTAAGGTAATTTGCGGGCAGCCCACTTGCTAGTTTAATGAATCCGACGTCGGGAATATGCAGGCAGCCCGCATTTGATGACTAACCAGTCCTGTCGATTGCTGATGCAGGCAGCCTATATGCAGCTATAGTGCATGATAAGGGTTGATTCCAACGCAAAAGCAGTATTTCACAAGGTTAAACCAAGTCACTGAGTTTGTGTGCAGCTTGACCTTGAGGGTGACCTCGGCCAAAGCATAAATAAATAAATAAAAGGAACTATTGCTGCAACCGTGATTCAAACACGCAGCGGCGCTAACAGATCAGCTTCACTGGCCACTGCACAAGAGCACATGCTATCACTGCAGCCAATCACGCCTCGTGTTAAACTGCAGCACATTCTCGCGCTGTGCACTGCACGTCGTCTTCATCAGCTAATACTACTATCGAACTAATATCGTCGCCAGACGTGCCGACGACCCATTAAACCGAAAACGTGAGCTAATAAAGACTAAAGACGTACTTTCGCACATCTACTCGGCTTAACTACGTTAAAACCCTACCACTTTGTTTTGTTTCGTACGTGCGCTAAGATTATTACTCGTCAGATTATGTACGGTCAGGCAGAAATGAAACGCGAGCACGCATATCCCATACTTCAATACTTTGCAATGAGACATTCTGTTAGAACCGGTTTATGGATGCCTGCATCTGTAGACTCTCTACCCAGAAACATGAATTAGTCTAGTTTTATAGGGCAACGGATAGTGAACGGGAATATTTTCTTTTTTTTTTTTTGCAGCCGTTGTTCATGTTTTATTTCTGCGTAGTTGTACGTACTTGGCTTGTGTTAAAATGAAATCATATAGGGTTTTGTACTAATTAAAGCAGTTAAGAATTTTTCGACGAACTTGTAGCAATTGTTTATGAACACGGATAGTGCAAGTTAGCCAGTGGATAGAATACCTATCCAGAAGAATGAAGGCGTACTGGCTTGTTCAGCCTCCTCAGGAAGACGCCGGACAGATTGCGGTATTCCGGTGAAAACCATTTCGCTTTGCAGTGGTCTTTCTTTTATTGAATACATACACGCCCGTAGTCGGACCGTACCACCTCACCTAGTGGCCAAGCCGCCGCGGTGGCTCAGTGGTTATGGTGCTTGGCTGCTGACCCGAAAGACGCGGGTTCGATCCCGGCCGCGGCGGTTGAATTTCTTTGGGGGAGAAATTCTACAGGCCCGTGTGCTGTGCGATGTCAGTGGACGTTAAAGAACCCCAGGTGGTCGAAATTTCCGGAGCCCTCCACTACGGCGTCTCTCATAGCCTCAGTCGCTTTGGGACGTTAAACCCCATAAACCAAACCAAACCAAACCAATCACCTAGTGGCCACTTGATCGGGCCGCCGTTGGTTGGAACCTCATGCTGGGCGCGTGCTTGCCTTCGTCCTTCAGGTCATGCTCGACTATAGGGAGGTTTTTGACAACGACGACGACGGCGATGTTGTTCTGAAACCTCCAGATTAAAGGCTAACGCTGTAAAAAGAATGAATACAGGCTCAGAAGTTAAATATTCAGACTACTTCTGAAACATTTCTCTAGAGTAGAAACTCGTTAATCGCGTACTTTGCGGTTAATATTGAAACGACCCCGTCACTGCTTATTGTGAAGAAGAAAATGGGGTAAGTTTTCGTTATTCGCCGAGACTATTTTTTCTGGCCCTCCATTTGAGGTAAGAAGTGAGGACGCTTCGAGCTTAATTTTTAAGCTTAAGATGTTTACTATGCATACTGATCACGTGGTAGCCGCCATTGTGCATGCGGGATTTACCGCACGTACTTAGCGTTTGTGCCAATTGACCGGAGATTCGAAGACTGCAGAATACCTGCTTCTAATGCGGAACTTGTCGCTCAAAAGTGCACTGACGCCAAAACGTCAGCGTGATGTTACCGAGTCTTTCCACATGTTATGACTGCTTAACACACGCCAGGGTTCGTGCACATGTTCGTGAACTTTAGTAGTAGGTTTTTGCGTCATAAGTGTTTTTTGTGTTGTCATGCTTTTAAGATATGTTTTATGTGATTTTATAACTATAATTGCTCCACGGTGCTTTCCCAGGAAAGAATGCTGACTATTGATATAACGAAAAGTTGAATTATGCAAATAAAACCCTAAATATTTTGAATGAGCAAGAAGCAACATTCATTATGTACCCTTTTCGCTATGCTCTCACACCCACCCTGCGAGACGTGTTTAAGTTATTTTATTTACGGACAGGAAGGGAACTTAATAAAGCAATGAAAAAAATCAGCTGAAATTATACAAAATATAGAGCAATTCACATGGCAATTCATAACACAAATTGCACTTACAACATAAATAACTTGAAAAGTAATAAAACCTTAATTCTTATGAGGAGCAATCAGGTGTAATACCAAGGATATAAAAGCATCTTGAGAACAACAGCATCGTGTGAAAGACTATCTATCTAAGGCCATTTCTGTCGAAGGTTTCAGCGATTCCGAAGCGGACACTTTGACGTACGTAACGATGAACTATGGCGTAACATACGGTAATGCATCATATTGTTTAATGATGCGAAATAATTTTCGCCTAGTCTTTTTGTTTCTTTCTTCGAGAACATACGCGTGTGATGTTTCCACATGTTGCAAGGTCACACGGTAAACCTCCTAGCGATGGTGCATCAGGGCCTCTTCAAGGCTGGGCAGGAAGGAGGAAACCAATATGAGCACCCTCCACGTTCAGGTGAGTGGAGTCTGAAGGCTTCGCTTGCTGCTGATAACTGCAACCGCATGCAACAATAATCACGGAGTGGAGCAACGCAGACTGCCGTGAGTTCCGCATTGACACAAGGTGACCCGGAGTATTGCGTGAGGAAACTTTCTCAGTGTGTTGCCGTAGGCTATTCGCACCTTTAAATAAGGTATCGCTGGCACAGCATATTTTATTGTCTTGTTTAATATTTCATCGAATGCTGCAGGCACGCCTTTCAGTCGTCCTTGAAGCACGTCAAAACAAACACATGCTTGAAAATTCAAAGGCAGGCGATCATACCATACCCTTTACTCTTACTGCGGAAGAAGTGCTAACGTCAACATCCCATCAACCTGACTTCAGTTGAAGTGACTGTATCCCAAATGAGCAGCCTTCACCTTTACCGTCCAGTATCATCGCCCTTATAGCCGCCTCCATACCATTTATCGTAGCTAGGGCGCTGCCTGTCCACCCATCGCTACCCTGGGTCCACCACCCCAACCTCGACCTACCTTCGTCCTTGAGAAGCGGCTCACATCAACAACCTACCCATCTATACCTTCTACAAGATCTACACCCACGTTAGAAATTAGAAAAGTGACGGCCAGATAGGATTCTGCAGGGCCAGGAAGCCCCACCCACTAGCCACCTCCCCACCTCTTTGCTAGGGGCTACCGACCTACTGTGGCCACCCTAGACCCGCTTCCATCCACCTTCGACCTCCAGAAAAATTCTGTCGCGTATGTGAAGCCTAAGATTAGAGTAAAATACTTCGTTAGTGCTAAAGATTGAAATTAATCCCCGAGAGAAAATACATCTGCTTTCTCGGAATTTTCTCATCAGATGTCTGGTTGTCCCGCAATTTTTTGCGACTTTCTCGTAATGCTGTGTGCAGCCGCAGGGCCACGCATGTAAATGAGTGATGCGCGCATATTACCAGGTGCGAACCATGCTGAATGCGTTCGATACCAGCTAGGACATCTAATTGGGCTAGTATGTTACATGATCCAGACGCATCCAGACGCAGGATCCAGGCACGCACATTAGAGATGCGACAAGACACACACTGGTGTCCTGTGGGTCAGTGCATCACCAAATTTTATCGTGTGTGGCAGAGCCACAATTTCAGCATTCCTTCAATTCAGCTGCGAATATAGGCCACGGATGCTATTTGTATTCATGCCGGCAACTGGAACGCACCTTAGATACAAAGTCGAGCCCATAACTTGCCTTCGCGTCAAAGCGTCGTATTCGAGGGAGGCAGTTTGTGTTGTTTAAGTAAGAAAAAAAATGCAATTCGTCACTTTTGGGTTCTAAGTGAAGTGCGGTGTTATTTTTCAGGAATGGACGAGGGCCAATTGTTTACACATACTAGACCTCGAGTTTTAAGAAATACTCAGCACCGTACATGCGAGCTTTTATCGGTTCTGTGCGACTTTTAAGCGTTACGCTGCCTGAAAAGCAGATAAATTAAATTTTTGGCCTACCTAGAATCACAGTTTTTACCTCATTACTTGGTCTCGTATATTTTCTTACGCACTTTAGGCTTAAACGTTCGCTGTTTTTTACGTGCAGGTCCAAATCTGTGCGCGCGTGTAGACGCCTAATGTTGTGCCACAGGTAACGTCTGGCTTTGGTTCAGTTTCTTCTTTAATAATTTGCATAGGTCTCAGAGTAGTAGCATTGCACAGAGTCCTGAGATGGTGTCAACAATAGCATTGTGGAAAATGGAAAGTGCAGAAAAGATTTCAACCATCATATAGTACTCCAGATGTGTTTCCTTTGTATGCTGACTGCATTTACTCGACGAACAGAAACGGAAAGACAGATAAGAATGCCCGATACGGCTGAAACTGACGTCATTGTCTTCGTAGAGTGTGTTGACTCTTCCGTACATATCTTGATCTTGAGGCTGTGTGAGAAGGGAATTCGCCAGGCTCTACTGTGTAACGATTCTTTCCCGGATGCTCTTTTCGTATTTTTAACTAGATCATCTTTGCCTTTAATAGCCGAGAGGGGTGACCGACATCACAGGCTGGCTGCCAGCCTTGAATTCATTGGCCAGTACGGGCTTCCTTGCAAACTTCCGACCTTGACGTAGCATCGACAGAAATGACTCCCGAAAAGTGCTTTACAAAATATTGGCACTCCCTTAATGGATGGATTTGAAGGTAGCTGAAAAAGCTCACCACGGGTACGCGAATCAGGCGCGACCAACGAGCGACCATCGCGGAAAAGTGCAGTGAATGACATCCTAAAGCTTCTTTGGGTGAATTGGGACTAGACTAAGAACGAAGCTTTTCTGCGAAAGTTCCCCACCACGACCTCGGATGATACAATGAATCATTCATTACAAATCAATAATTCCAATCATCGTTCACTGCTCCGCAAAAGGGAGCATGATGAACACTACCACATTTAGACCTGACGTCCTCGTTGCGCCTTGACAATGCATGCAATGACAAGTGAGGTCGCGTGCACTGGAGTGTTTCGTGATTTAGTGCTAGAGACCTCAAATCTGCTGGTAGAATTTTTTTTCTCTCTCTTAGCTTTTGTACAGTGTCAGTATGCCTGACGCATGGCATGTTATACAACAAAGCACTTTTGACAATTTTCGCTGTAGGTGTACTAAAATTTTGTTTCTTCCTTGAAAAACGTTTTCTTTTTTTCACGTAAGTATTATTGTTTGGACATTCCACATTTAAACCCAGAAAACGGGAAGCTCTTGGAGAACAATATTAACATGCATCATCATCATCATCAGCCTGACTACGCCCACTGCAGGGCAAAGGCCTCTCCCATGTCTCTCATATTAACCCTCTCGTTTGCCAGCTGCAGCCACCGCATCCCCGCAAACATCTTAATCTCATCTGCCCACCTAACTTTCTGCCGGCCCCTGCTACGCTTGCTTTCTCTTGGAATCCACTCAGTTACCCTCAAGGACCAACGGTTATCTTGCCTTCGCATTACATGCCCTGCCTAAGCCCATTTCGTTCTCTTGATTTCGACTGGGATGTAATTTACCCGTGTTTATTCCCTCACCCACTCTGCCCCGCGGTCTCTTAACGTTACACCTACCATTTCTCTCTCCATCTGAGAGACCTGCAACGTTTCAAAGACCTGCAAGCTGCTTTCGAGTGCGATGACATTGAACTGTGGACGCTGGGCACGAACGAGGAAGTGCCGCTATCGGTTCGTTCGCTACCGTGAGGGCGGTACAAGTGGCTACGCTACTTGTTCGTCGAGAAGCTTTTCCAGCGCTGCCTTAACACCCGATATTGCGACTCGCCTTCGTTTTAACGAGCCGGAGCTAGTAAATGTGCAGGATTTATCCTTCACCTCTCAATGAATATCTCTCGATTATGTAGTAATCGCTAACAAACTTGAAATCTCTCTCGTTGAAGGCACTTGGGTAAGTTTTCTTAACTTGAAGTGCCTCGTAGTTTAGCTGTCTTTTAAGAAATATTCACCAAGCAATTAAATGCATCGTTTTCAGTGTAAACCGAAACGTAAGAAATATTTATGATTGCAAAAATAATTAAGTTCTTTGTCAATTTGGAGATAAATTACTGGAATCTTACCACCTGCGCTTGTGGGCGTACAGGATGCTCCACGTGCGGAAGTTATAATTCACCTAGAAGGATAAGCGTAATAGTTAGGGTAATATTTATCTCCGTCCTCCGCGTCATTGCCTCTTGAAATGAACGCGTCTGGTTTCGCTGTTCCTAATGTATACGGAGTGACTTTGCCTCTTCCCCCTTTCAGTGAATATATATCACCTATTTCACCTATTTCTTTTTTTCGGGTGCCGAAAAAAAAAGAAATAGGTGAAGACTAATATGCAGAGCATATTCTTCCTCTGGATGGATGAAGGTGGGAACGGGCCTCGGATGCCAGTTCCCACTTATTCATATGATATGCTTGGAGGTGTCACAGGGTGTAAGAGTCCCTGTGTAGAACTGTTTGGACATTTGAATGGCTGACGTTTCACGCAGCTCGTCCAGTAACTGTTGTTTATATTGTGCATTCTTGGCCAGTTAAAAGCGTTCATTTCTGCAGTCAGGAGTCCTGGAAAATTCCTGATGTCCTGACATCACGTGATCGCACATTACGCGTAGAACCCAAAAATCAAGACTTTTCGGAACTACAAGGAGGAAGCCCACACCTCCATAGCAGTGATTCGTTTTGTACAGCAAACCATCGCGAATGCCTAAAAACTCACCGATTCCGGGTAACGCGTTTCTTCGATATGGGACGCCGAGTTCTGATTGTTGTGTTGTGCTCTCCCGAAATCTCCAAGATCCGGGAGCTTGTAGAAAATTCCGGCGAGATAGTCATCAAACGATTCATCATCGCACTTAGTATTTGCGAGCGGCAGTCGCGAGGGACCGTCAGCGTCTGCATTCTGTTATGATATTAGTGGCTTATTATTCATAAAATAACAATGAAAGGAAAAGATGCTGCTAGCGGCGGCATTTGCCATCGAAACCTGAAGCACCTCAGCGGCGGCTAGCGGGAATAAAAGGACACAGGGAGGGAAAGAAAGAGGGCAGCGAAAGAAAGAATGTGGGCAGGGCGGCTCTATATACTGTGTACCACTTTTAAAAGACACTATGAAGTTGAATTACTGAAAACGTAATGCCGAGTGGGCAAGCCGAGCTCAGTGACCGCTCATATTCTGAAGCCATAATGGAAATGACTGACCGCGATCATACAGGTATGAACGAATTCTTTTTACGCATTTCAGAAATTACAGAATTGTCCAAATAACGCACGCAAATAACCCAAGCTTTAACACATGGAAATTAACACTTGCAACAACGCAAAAAACGCCAGCTTAAATTAGGGCTGAAAGAATTGGAGAAAGCATGTTTCCTACAGGTAGTGCACTGCAACCGACCAGCCTTAAATAACATGCTCCTTCGCAGTCATTGAAAAGCCAGCACTCGAGAACCTTTTTTTCGCCAATCACAAAGACTCAATATACAGCATTTTGATGAACCAACACCTTGTGAACCTCCTCAGAAGGCGAAAAATAGCAGGTATGTTATAAAATAAGATTACCCCATATTAATATTTAACGCCTGAAATTTTTGGTATGAAAAAAAAAAGAATCAAAGAGTAATAAGATGAAAATCTTGAATTTGAATGTGAATATCGCATTCGAACGCACCCAACGTAAACAAAAAACTCGTTTTTGCGCACGCTACACTCTAAACACGAACACAGGGTAAAGATGCCCTCTGGCGCACTCCCTACCACACTTCCTTTATTAAAGTGAGTGCGGTACAGGACAGTTTGGGGCCTTTTTTACTCCTTTCTGTTGATAATGCTGCTACAGACATCTCCAAATAGTTGCTCTGACTTTCTATAATCGATTGGTCCGGCTTCAGGTGATTCAGCGATTTTAAAGAAAGAACATTGGCCTCATACTACCTACATCCTTCGCACGAAAGGTCTGGCTGATGGCACAAACGCAATGCATAGTCACATTCACAGTCTCTTGGCGGAGTACGGACTTCCCCGGCTTGGTGTTTCGGTAGACCACCTGAAGTGTCTCTTTGACCTCTAGGCAGCGGAAGTCACCTTGAGAACTGCACCGACAATATGGACATCTGCAACTGACGGCGGGTATCCTCTGGGGAATCCTGTTGTAGTCGATGTCCTCCACTTTTCTGAACGTGCACGACGACCTGTCACCCACATCTTCAGACTGTGACTGTGGCTCGCAGGATCTTCGACATGTTGCCGAAAGTACAAGAGCCCGATGAGTAGTGAGGCTAAGGGTAAGAAGAATCGGCAGCACCACTGACATCATGATAATAGCTGATGCTTCGAACGAATCGGCTAAGAAGTGCGCGTAGGTCTTCTCTGCCGTATAGTAATCAGAAAATCTAGATTAGTTACGGAAGAAAGTACGTTTGAATACCTTCTTGACCCTTGAGAATACCTTCTTGAAAGTCCTCTCTTGCTCTTCGCTATCAGCAGCTGCGTAATTCCTCTTCGCTTGAAAGCGGCTCAAATTTCGATCGTATATCCACGTTGCCGTGAGGTCGTCAGCGCTTTGGGCAAAGCGAAGCATTAAATTTCCATTGAATGCGCGGCACGAAAACGGCGTGAATCTGTGTGCCGTAGTGAGGCGACCTTGCGACCTTGCAGTGGCCGAGCTGATGTACACGCCTTTTCTGTTACGGACATCTTTTATAGGCTAGCTCATATCTTTGCGTACTCGAAGGCACTCCCACGCCTCAAATCTTTTGTCTGTTGGCTTCCGCGTTTCTTCCGCTTGTTAGCGATAACACATCTAGTGACGTATGACTTAGTGTGTGTGGGCAGCCAATGGTTTCTGTTTCGAAGGATGTGACTGCTGTGTTGCAAAGTGTGCAGTCAATTTAAAGCAGTGCCAAAGAATGGCTTGCTCTAATCGATGAAGGAAAGAAGTATTACCGAAAATCGGCCCATACAGCCTTCACACTGCGTCTTCCTTCAAACTGAACGCCCTTCTACTTACAAGTTCTGTTCATATCAACCCAGTGTTTTTGCTGTTTGACCCCTACGGATGCCTTCGGCCGCCAGTGGGTGGTTTGCTTTTGCCATGGTCGGGACATAACAGGCAGCATTTGTGCAATAGCCTTGCTCTGGAACAGAAGGAACTAGACTACAGGTAAGCACATGTACACGTATGTCACTATGCAGCTTCGCTTGGTCGGAGCTGTTTGCTCAGTTTTCCAAAGGTAGACTCAAATCTGTCAACTGAACAAGTATACCACATGATTACAACGAAAACTCTAAAGGGAAACTTTTTGTGAGACAATGCAGCCAGGTTTTCTCTATTTATTTATTTATTTATTTATGTACATACTGCAGACCATGCTTAGGTCCAAGCAGGACGGGCACTGTACAGACTGAGTAAATCAGAAAAATCACATGGCAACAAAAAGTCACATGGCGAAAAAAAAAGAAAAGAAAAAGAAACATGCATACAAATACAAAGCATGGCTGATGTCAAATATGTCAGTGTTGGTCCGTGTGGGGCAGAGAGTTCCAGTCCGCTATTGTGCGCGGAAAAAAAGAAAATTTGAACAGATTTGTGCGTGCGAAATATGGTGCTAACAGGCTGGTGTGATAGTGGCGTGTGCTTCTTGCGGGCTGAAGGAAAAGATATAATGACGGGTCAAGTCCCAACTTACGGTTGAGCAAGAGGGAAAGAAAATCTAAACGAGTACCTTGTCGACGACACTCAAGGCGGGGAATAACATGAAATTGCATTATTTCGGAGGGTGAATCAGATTTCGAAAATTTAGAGAACACAAACCTAACTTCCTTCCTTTGTATTTTTTCAATCTTCTTTATGTTGGATGCCGTATGCGGATCCCAGACTACACACGCGCATTCGAGTTTTGGCCTGATCAAAGATAGATAACTAAGAAGCTTTACATTGGGAGGGGAATTCCGAAGTTTATGTCTCAGGAAACATAGTTTCCTGAACGCAGATGAACAGATGTTGTTAATGTGGGCGTTCCATGACAGATCATGAGTGATTGTCACACCCAAGTACTTCACCGAAGTGACTTCCTTAAGCGGGGATGAACCAAGAATATATGCATGTTTTATCGGATTTCTTTTACGAGTAATGCAGAGATAAACAGTCTTCTCCGGATTTAAAGCCATTCCCCAACGACTGCACCAGTTCACTATATTAGTGAGGCTATTATTCAGGTCTATTTGATGACGAACACTGGAGATTTCGCGAAATAACACACAGTCATCAGCATATAGTCTAATCTGAACACCGGGCAAAACTTCATTGACAATATTGTTAATGTACAGTAAAAACAGTAAAGGCCCCAGGACGCTTCCTTGGGGCACACCAGATGTGACAGGAAGAGAGCCGGATTGTTGTTCAACAAGAGCAACGTATTGTTTTCGGCTATTCAAATAATCACTTATCCAAGATATAAGAATACGCGGGAGGCGAATGGAATGTAATTTTAATATTAGGCTGCTGTGGGGGACTATGTCAAACGCCTTGCTCAAATCTAGAAAGATTGCATCAATCTGACCATTAATATCTAATACTGAGGCAAAGGAATGAACTACGGATACTAGCTGCGTCACGGTAGAGAAACCTTTCCGGGAACCGTGTTGGTGATTTGTTAGCACCGAATTACACTCTAAAAATTCGTTAATTCGGGTGGCGATAACATGCTCCATCATCTTGCAGCAAGACAAAAGTAATGATATAGGGCGGTAGTTTCTTTATACGAGCCGGTCACCTTGTTTAAAAATGGGCACAATTCGGGCTGTCTTCCATTCACTTGGCACTTTCGCTGACAACAAAGAGGTGCGAAACATAATCACAAGAAACTTGGCAACAGATTCGGCATATTTACGGAGAAAAATGTTTGGAATATTGTCGGGGCTGGATGATGTTTTAGTTTTCAAATTTAGAAGCATTCAAAGTACACCTTCGTAAGTAATAAAATTCGCCTCAGAGGGGTAGGCAGGTGCAGCATCAAGTGTGTATGGTTGTGACACCGTGAACACGCTGTGGAAGTATTCGTTGATATTGTGAGCAATGGCCCTTTGATCATTTACCAACGTATCAGCAACCAATACTTCAGAAACCGGTTTCTTTGTGTGACTTATAAATCCCCAGAATTTACTAGAGTCATTTTTTATAAAGTTTGGGAGAGATATATTGAAGTAGTAATCTTTTGATCTGCGTACTGCACCCGCGAGTGCCTCTTTAAGCTCCGAGATCAGATCAGGTTGCACGTGTTTTTTTTTTTCAGTCGTTTGATTTTGCGCTTAAGGTGTATAATGTTTTGATTCATCCAAGGCGTTTGCTTATGAACATTTTTGCGCTTTGTAGGCACAAAATTATCTAGACAATAATGGCAGATTTCCGTGAATTTGTTCCAAAGTTCGCATGCGTCCGTTCCATCAAAATTTGTAAGGCACGTTTCCAAGTGGTGTGTTATGAGGGCATCATCAGCGCGCGTGTAATCTTTGAATGTACCTATTTGTTGCTGTTTGCGTACGCTGCGCACGTGAAAAGGTACAGCAATGCTCACAAGATGATGGTCAGAAAGCCCTTGCTCAACCGATACAGTACAGTCACTGAGAGCACGAGGTACAAAAGCCAAATCTAATATAGAATCACGACTGCGGGATTCACGAGTCAGCTGGCGTACAATCTGGACCAAGTCATGTGTGAACATAATATTATAGACAGAATTCACAGGTTTTTTAGAGCCTGTGAATCTGTACGAAAGCCACAGCCTGTGAAAAGCTGTATGAAATCACTGGAAATGTTCACCTGCAATGACCATCTGTCGAGAGTATTGTTCAGTTACATTGAGAATGGATGCTTTCGTGAATATCTATCCGGGTGTAAAGAGATCGAATTGCTTCTCATCCATCTAGGCCTTTGAAAAGGCGAGTTTATGGGTTAGAGCAACATGCATCTATTGCTGGTTCTTCTTCTTTGTGGCAGGAGAAAACCAGTCTGCGAAAAGTTTCACTGCGATCGAGACGAATAAGCATTAGGGCTATATTTGTCAACCCCTGCTTCTTTTTCTTTGTAGATGGCGAAGTTCTAGCTCTAGCAAGTATTCTTTGACTTGAACACAGTGTAAGATATTCTCATCCTCGTTGATGACCATGTCTATGTTTTATTTCAGTTTTGAACTGAAATCCACTTGAGACCAAAGGCTGAGTGTTACGTATCTGTGATCGCTGTTAACGCGCAAACATTACTTGGCTTATGCGTCGTGTACACGGAAAGTGTGGACTGAAAGTGTTTACAGAAAGTGTTAACAGAAAGTGTGGACACTTATCCGAGCTTACCCTAATTATTGGGTAACTCGGTTAGTCGGTAGCAAGTGGGGTAAGCTCAGGGAAATTCGGAGGAGCGCAGCGCAAGCTGCACCCAGTAGGAGGAAGGTCAGGTAAGTCCGGAGGAGCGTCATGCCAGCTGCGCGAGAAGTTTCTCGGCAAGAGCAACATTGGTCGCACAATCCCTTCCGGTGGCTGTGACAGGTACAGCCACCTCCCAGTAGAGCGCCGCATCGCTTAACCGCTGCGCCATTGCGGTGGTAGTTGCATGAGGACTCGCTGCCATCTATGAATGTTAAGCAGAGAATGACCAATTGTGCATATAGGGGCATTAACCTACGTAGCTCGGAATGGTGTCCGTTTAGTTGACCAACAGGAACTGAGTAACTGAAGCGCACAAATCGTTAAAAACACCAAGGAGAACAGCAGTGGTGCACGATGCTTTTTCATTGATAGCACGTAAGCAGACTTAAGTGCCCCTGGTAGTTTTCCATTCGTTACTACGATCGCTCCTACTGCAGATAATGCATCGGTTGGAGCTTCGTTCTGAACATGTCGTCATGGCCTCGACATTCAAGAATCCAGCGAAGTGCGTAGTGTTGTTAGACTTTTGCAGGCAGAGGGACATATTGCTGCTTAATTTCGCAGTAGAGTGATCCATGTGTATGGTGATTACCGCATCAGTAAGTACACGAGAGTGGTGTGAAGCATTTAGAGAAAGCAGAGCAGACGCTCAATACTAACATGACCAATGACCCGCAGCGGTGGTGTTGTGGTTTGAGTATCCGTCTCGTGTGGAAGGAGCGGGTTTCGACCCCCCCCCCCCCCCCAGTGCCGCCGGATACCCACCGGTGATACAATGGGTACAACTTTACCCTCGTCTGGTGCATGTTTATTTAGGGTGAAATCCTTAGGAAATGGGTCTTTGGCGCCACCTTGAGTAGAAGAAAATACCTTGTGCCGTGGTGCTGTTTGGCCACCGATGCCATTGTGCAATAAAAAAACATAATCATCATTAACACTACCATGAGTAGGCGCGGAAGTGTGCGGCGGGAACTTGTGCGTCGAGTAAATGATGTGGCTCGCGAGAGGCGTAGGTTCATATTTTTCAACTGTCCCATGAGTAACTTCCATATGTTTCCGGTGATCAAGAAGTGGCTGTGAGGGACGAGCGTGATTTCAAACGAAGCACTGCTGGACACTGTCACGGCTTGGCTCAACATAGACATCAAAGTTTTCTGCTGAGGGTATTGGAGAGCCGGTGTGCCACTTCGACAACTGATTCAACCAGGAAAATGCTTACATAGAGAAGTAGGCAATACAAAGGCTGTCATACTGTCAGTAAAAAATGAAGTTTCCTTGTCCTATTGGCTCATCAACAGCTATCTGGTTTTATTGTTGCCACAACTGGTACATAATCGCACCACCTTCACCTAGAAATTAATGACCTTTTACAGCAAGCACTCTTGGAAGTCCAGGTCTAGATAACGGACAACGTCATACGGACGTCTTCTAACAGCTCCATGACAACTCTCTTATTTTTTATAAGGATTGGCATGACTGAGTTCGAAAGTACACTGTGAGTCACTCGAAATGAGAGTATTTGTGAAGACGGCACGTGAGCGGGTGAGCGATGTCAGAAAAACAGGGAATAGGGTGGCGAAAATACGAACAAAGTTCAGTAAAACTTCGTGAACATCTTTTACTGTCTGGTGTGCTGGAAACGATGCAGCACCAGCAATCTTCTGGGGATTATGTTAGGTCGGACACCTTCGCATTCGACGAAGTACCGGAGCATCAATGGCTGACGTTCACCGAAGCGACACTTCTTCGAATTAAGCACGAGACCAGCGTGTTCCAGGCAGTGCAGTGCAAGCGTGAAGCCTTCATTGTACTCCCGGCCGCGGCGGCTGGAATTTCTTTGGAGGAGAAATTCTAGAGACCCGTGTACTGTGCGATGTCAGTGCACGTTAAAAAACCCCAGGTGGTCGAAATTTCCGGAGCCCTTCACTACGGTGTCTCTCATAGCCTGTGTCGCTTTGGGACGTTAAACCCCATAAACCAAACCAAACCATCATTGAAGGTCCGCCAAAAATTACATCGTCGAGGTAGCACATACAAAATTTGCCATTTCAAGCAACGTAGGATCGCGTCTATAAATATCTCGAAAGTTGCAGGAGCATCGCAGAGCCCAAAAGGCGTCATGTTAAATTCAAAACGAACGTAGGCAGTGACAAAATCAGTTTTCTCCTTGTCCTCAGGGTGCATAGGCATCTGCAAGTAGCCGCATCAAAGGTCGATGAATGAAAAGTAGAAGGCGGAGAACAGGCAGTCTGTTGTGTCATTAATCCGGGGAAACGAGCATGCGTCTTTCTTTGTTAAAGCATCCAGGCGGCGACCCAACGACCGTAGGACCCTTGTATTAAGCCATTTGCCACATATCCTAACTCGTTCATTGATAAACTGGCGCTCTGCTTGTGACACTCTTAACTGTTCACCGTGCAAACTGCCCAACGTGGCAGGTGGCAGTCCCATTACGATTGGTCGCGAGAAGTTCGTCGGCAAGAGCAACCTGGTTCTCAGAATCCACGCCGGTGGCAGCACCTACCACCCATGCACCACTGCGCCAGCAGTGGTATGAGGACTTTCAGGTATCTATGAATGGACAGTAGAGAATGACCAATGCCGCATATATTTGCATTAACCTATTATCACTATCCGAAAACTTCCATCCGTGTACAATGGACCCGAACACTGGAACCGAAGTTCCAGCGCACGTAATTCACATTTTTCCTAACTACAATAATTGACCAGCAATTTTTATTTTATTTCATATTGTTCGCAAGAGTCAGGAACAAGTACATTAGACGTGTACAATACTTAATTGTAAACTAGAGGGCCTTCTACAGCTGCTTTATGTAGTAGTAGTAGTAAAAACATTTATTTTTGCAAAAGGAAGAGTGAGGGAGTAGGGGGGTTGGGGATAGATAGATGTGGAGCTCCAGTGGTCGGTCTTCCCTATTCCAGGATCCCGTTGGCCTCCGCCGCTGCCTTGGCCCTCGTCACCAGCATAAGCTGTGTGCTCTGGTGGGAGTCAGTCAGGAGGGCCTCCCACTGGTCTAGACTAGGGCTATTTATCTTTGGTAATAAAGGGCTTTTTTCGCAGCCCCAGGTGGCATGGTACGTTGTGGCGTAGCCCCCACACCACACGCACTCTTTCGCGTATCTGTTCGGCCACATTTTATGATACATG
This sequence comes from Amblyomma mixtum, assembly GCF_055824585.1. Taxonomy (NCBI): domain Eukaryota; kingdom Metazoa; phylum Arthropoda; class Arachnida; order Ixodida; family Ixodidae; genus Amblyomma; species Amblyomma mixtum. The sequence continues at coordinate 48,608,222 of NC_143018.1, forward strand.
GCTCTGCTTGGGTAGGTGTCTGTTTGTAGTCGTCTGAGCGTGGTGGCCTGCTCTCTGTTGAGGATATCCGCCGGAGCCGCATACTTCTTGCGCGCTCCCAACAACGCCTTCTTGCCTCCCCGTAAGATTCTGGCGTGCTGAATGGTTCCACCGGCAAACCCGCCCTCCGGTTCGTGAACCCTCGGCCAACGGTGTCTGCCACGAGATTTCCCTCAACCCCAGTGTCAGGGACCCAAATGATGGTGTTTTGAATGTTTGTGTTGTTTGATCCATGCCTGTGTTGTTTTTGTTCGAAGAGGATCCTGGCGGCTTTTCGGCCGATCCTTCCATCTCTGTATGCCCTCGCTGCAGTCTGAGAATCCGTCGCTATCATGTAACTCAGTCCCTGCCGATTGGCTTCAGTCCGGGCTAGAGCTATGGCGATCTCTTCCGCTGCTTGTGTTGTCTTTGTGCGCACTGATGCAGCAGTAATTATCTTCCCATTGGCGTTCACTACTGCTACCGCCCTAGCGTTTTCCTTCGGTCTGTACTAGGACGCGTGAACATACAGAACCATCTGTTTCTTCTTTAGGAACCTGTCCAACTCCAATTATCTCGCCGCCCGTCTTCCTTCTTCCTTCGTGGTTCTTCGGGTCCATGTTTTTGGGCACTGGTTTAACCAAGGAAGTGCTCCTAATTTGACTGTCAATGTCTGTCTTGTCTTCGCCCTCGCCTTCTGCCGGGTATCCTAATGCCAAAAAAAAAAAACTAAGTTTACAGTTGGCCATTTTCATTCCCCAGCATAGCTTACATATCCTCCAACTGTAGCTCCCTGTAGCACAGCAAGACTTCCGGCGTCGTTCCATCGTGACATTCTGAGCGGTAAGGCCATGCCCAGAAGAAGAACGAAATCTTGAAGCCAGCGAGCCGCAGGGGAGTGGCGTCGGGAGGTTAACGTTTGACGCTGATAACGAGAACATCAAGAGACGCAACTATAAGGCTGCGGAAATCACTTGTTTGTTGTGGTTTGTGCGTCGTCTTCAGCATCGCGGCGAGGTGTGGCTGCTCAAACCATCTGAACATGTGCTGAAAGATAATTCACGAGCATGAATGAATTGTTCGAGGTTCCTCGTTTCCTTGACGCGCCCTATTCATAAACAATGGCGTGCGGTGGTCCTTCTGTAGTATGTTTCTTGCTTCCGGGGCTCTAAGTCTACGTCATTAACTCAACACTCGCTTCCCGGCAGCGAGAGACAAGTAGCAGCAAGGCAAGAAGGGGGAGTTTATCAATCGCTACAGAGTATCTTGTGACTGCGAGCGATCATCGCGTGGGCGGCCGGCAGAGACACGTGGGCGGCATGAACAGGAAAGGGAGCTGGTGTTTTAGACACGATAATTTTTTTCTCATTTCTGCATTAGAGTCGAAACAGTATTTCGCATATTAATCTCTCGAAGAAAAACTGCATAGAAAGAGAAAAAAAGTCTACACATCGCGCAAACGCAGTGATTATCATTGGTCTTACGGTAAAAAATATTACCTTCAGTTGTGCCTCCATTCGTAATTGCAAACGGACTTGCGAATTGAGCCAACGGTATCCACCGGGAGACAACGCAAGTCAAGTGGGCTTTTTTACGCGTTGACCCACGGACATGTAGATGTAGCATGTAGCCTCAGTGGCGCGTGAAATATTTAATCAGACTGCCCAAGATGAATGAAGCCGACTGTATGAAGTATTTCGAGTATTAGGGTTTGGCACCGCTTGGCATCGATTTGAAAACTTTCCTTAGCTAAATCTGCAGGGTCTTTCGGAATCTCTTTGCTCTTCCAATACTTTCCACCGCGTTGTGATGCCCACTAAGTGCATAAAGAAACAACGTTTCTGAGGGGAGGAATAAGAATTTGCTGAACTGATGCTAACGACATGTAAACTAAATTTCACGTATATCAGCAGTATGAGCTCTATGAGACGTACGGGCCATTATCGATTTCAGTTCGTCGAATGCTTAAATGTTTACACCGCATGATGTACCCAAAGCGAATGCGTTTTTGAATTTCGTTCATTTCAGATCGATTCTATTAAAACCAGTTAGTCTAGTTGAATTGATTTTCGTTTGGCTGTTTGATATGTTTTCGTTCAATTCAAGTGTGGGGATGGCATTTCAGAGCCCATTATTGATGCGTAGAATCCGCTGCAGAAACTTCAGGGGTCATAAAGTACGCTGGCCAGAGCTTGGAAGATATTCTTGCGTTAGAAAACCAGCACCATGAGTATGGATAATGAGCATTCAGCTTTATCTCTCTACCCCTGAATGCTGTTGGAAAAAACGATTTCTCTAAAGAAACGTACCTGTCAGTGGCCAAAAAGCTCAAAGCTGTGGTAATTTCTGCCATCAAATGTGAGAAGGACGTCGTTATCAGCTCGATTAGGACATTGGGAATGTAGAAAAAACAGTGGAGCTGATGATGATTCGGTTTTCTCACCTGTTCTGCAGAGAGTTCTGGTTTGTTCGTTCTGGCATCCTTTAAGATTTTTGCTTTAATTGTCACTTTCCTACCAGACGTGCGGGCTTCGATCCCCAGGGCCGCCGGTTAATACACTGATAATGCCGTGCCGATTATGCACTGTTGAAGGTCATGCGGCAGTGACAGTTGGCATATAATTGATGAATCACGTAACTTGAGCCAAGAGTTAAAAATGCAATACACCACATGTCTTTGAAACGAACGGCAGATTGTTTCGCGTTATGTGGAGCAGCGGAGAGGATTTTTAGTTTCACATGATTAAAGCCGCCGCGGTGGCTCAGCGGTTATGATGCTCGGCTGCTGACCCAAAAGACGCGGGTTCGATCCCGGCCGCGGCGGCTAGAATTTCTTTGGAGGAGAAATTCTAGAGGCCCGTGTACTGTGCGATGTCAGTGCACGTTAAAGAACCCCAGGTGGTCGAAATTTCCGGAGCCCTCCACTACGGCGTCTCTCATAGCCTTAGTCGCTTTGGGACGTTAAACCTCATAAACCAAACCTAAACCAGTTTCACATGATTGGTTAATTAACTGAGGGTATAATTCAATATTTATAATATGAACTTTATTCCTAAGTGTTCCATAATAAAATCCGCAGTGCACTGACGCAAGGATGTGGAACGCCACTGCGATAGTTAGTACATGAAGCAATAATTTTTCATACCCTTCAAAACATCTTATTCGGTAATGCTATCAGTACCGCTGCGAAGTTCTCCGTGCACCTCTCTAGTGTGTTTGATACATCTGTTTATGTTAATATGTGAAGAAAGAATGCTACTATTTAGTGTATGCCTCTTTCTCTTTGTCCCGTATCAGCGCTGTTAGATCCTATTCGCCTCCTTAAGCAAATCGGCGCTTTTATTCATTGAAGCTTTCTGTGTGTTTTTTTTTCAAAGATGATTTTGCACGTGTGCATTTAAAAATAATCCTTGGTATCTCAATATTTGTGTTCAATTTGTGGAACCCGCCTTAGTTTGTGGAACCACCTTAGTTTCAGTTCTTTACTCAATATACTGCACTAGAACACGGCTAGCCGTGACGCTACTGGCCATGATGATGTAACCGCTTTTAATGTGCGGTATAACCACGGAAGTAAAATGAAGGCACGCTTTATATGGCGCTGTGAAGGTATTCCCACTGCGTATATTCTCATGTGATGGCGGTCCAGCAATCAGGAAGACAACGAAAGACTTCCATAAGAAAATCTTTATTGAGCTCTACGAGCCCACAATGAGCTGAACAACTCGGCGTCGCCGATAGCAAGAAATGTGCTAGGCTGTCGTCGAAGACTAGTTACAGTCGCTTTCAGACGCGCTCAGTTTTAAGCTGACAAAAAACATTCGAGATAATCCACGTGAAACGCACTGCTGCAGTCTGGAATAACGTAGAAGCAGTTACGCTGGCAGCAAACATTCCAGATGAGCCTATTCGCATCTGGCGTCTCAAAAAAAGTGATATAATGCCGCGTGTTGGCGCCTTTGAACACGAACAAACAACAGTACAAAGCTTTACGGCAATGTAGCGAACCTGCAAGACGCACGCTGAAGGACACACAGATAAGGCGGCAGTCCGTATTGGCGGCACAGACGTCAGTGACCTCAGTAAGATTGTGGAGGCGTCCGTTGAGTGCACCAGGGAGGAGTTGTTGAAGTAACAGCGCATTCCTTCGTTGCTCCCATTTCGCTTTCCCATTGGTTGGTCTCCCGCCTTCTTTGCCTGAGGAGGCGGATTACATCGTCCGCTGGCTGTCATCCTTGACGTCACCTGCGGCAACGACCAACAGGAGAATGGTAAAACAATCAATCGCGATAAGAATACTTGCAAACTGTGGCTTCATACTTCATAACATCATTCAGTTGCACTGAACGGCACTGCGGTTACGCCATTCATGCACGTGACGGGCGAGTGAACAAGGCGAAAAAATTGACGGATGATGATCCGATGTGATGCTACGAATCAGCGTTATTAGTATTGGTTGCTCATTTCTTATTTTAATAATTATTCTTCCATTTCCGAGCACCACAACAACTGAATCACTAAGCATGAAAAGACCAACAAAAAACCTCGTCTGGTCACACTCAGCGACGCACTTGTGACAGGACTGTTTGGCATGATTTTCGACTTCTGAAAGCGTTGTCACCTGTAGAAGCTGTTAAGTGAATATCCGCTGGAGGAATTGTGGTGTTTTTCAGGGAATAGAGAGATAAACTTGACAAACCGGAAGTTTATACGAAGTTGCAGAAGTTTAAGAACCGAAATAGTCTCATTTCTCCTAAATGGACAGTTTTTACGGGATGGGTGTGAGTTCACCGCCCACACGTGCCGCACACATCAACAAAGAAATCAAACGCTTGCGAGCACTATCACGAGCTCTGCCGCCCGTATGCATTGACTGTTGTAAAAGTAAGTTGAGCGCAACTTATTTCTGTTTTTCGCGGGCATAATTTTGCGCGAAAATCCCTCTATATTTCCCCCTATAGTTGAGTCTAACGTCTTTCTAGGTATTCTGTGGCGCTCTTTGCGCTGCTGCACGAACGACAACACTCGATCGTTTGTAGACTAACAAAGCATTCTTTTCTTTCACAAAAAGAGTATCGTGCACGTGTGCGTAGGGCCGTCCGTAGTGACTATTTATTCCCCGTTTACACGGGACCGTAATACTTCTTTTCTGCAGAAAATCCGTCCTCGTAGGTGATATGAGCGAAAGCTTCGGATTGATCGAAAAGTGGCTACGTCACACGTGCAGCGGCGGATTTTAAAGGCGATTAAAACAGTTCAAAACGGTGATTAGAAAGTCGCAAAATTGCTCAAAAGTCATTAGGACGCGTGAATATATCAAGTAATTATAGTGTGCTGAAAAGAAAATTGTGGTTATTAGCCGGCAATCGAACCCCTGTCACTTTGACTGCCAGTCAGGCAAGCTGCGCTTGGCTACACGGCCTTTTTTTCCTTTTTTGTTTTTTCATGCCACGTAGGCACTTTTGTATGGCTTGGTTGAAGCAGGACTTTATATGTATGTCGTGTGTTTTTTTCACATAAAGTTTGTAGTTGTGAAGGGGACGATGCAGTCTGCGTGTTTGCGTGGACAAGCGTAGCGGCTGACAGGACCCATAATGATGTCGCGTCATACCCTTAAAGGCGCAACTTAAGGGTCCCCAAAATGTACAGTCTTTGTCAAAAGTTTAGAGCCCAGGGGGTTCACTTCCAAGCTTTATATTGGGACTCCAGGAGGATTCATGGAAGTCCTACCCATTGCAGAAGGCAGTACCAGAAATCTTCTCATGCCCAGGAAATTTGGAGCGCTAGAGATCCATTAAGAACGACACAGTGTGGCTCAAAAGAAAACCCCCTGGGCTCCAAACTTTTGACAAAGGGTGTACTTTCAGCAGTTTTCCTTAACGCTCGCTCAGAGGTCATATGTGTCACCAACACTACTTCCCTGAGCGAGCTCTCTACTTTTGACTCAGCTTCTCAAATGAGTGACCACGTTATCCTATGAGTCGTTTGCCGATCCACTGCTTTTCCCCATTACCATTGATAGTTGTGAACTGCGCCATCACTAGCAAAAGCCAGACACCGATATCAGATTTTTCCTGAGGTAATAACAAAGGATCTGGTGGGACGACGAGTAGAAAAGAGGCGGAAGAACCGACCGGGTAGGTACGGTTAAATTTTAGAGCCCCATTGATCGCCTTGAATACCCATGAGCCTAATCTTTGGAGCGCCTCAGGTATGAGCGTACACTCCGTGTGACCACGACGACCGTGTAGCGATAACGACCTCTTCGAAATGGCCAATCTCCATCACCTTTATCTGCGTCTAGCGAGCTAAGTAAACGCTGCAGGGGAACACCTTCGGCGGACATAATGGATTCTAACAAGCTTTTCAATATTACGGTCATATCTTGTGATAACACAGGTGCTACCTTTCGAGTCTATGTTTCCATCCGTAAGTTTTTATCAAAGCCTAACTCTGACCCTTAAGAAATCCCTTTGAATTAAATTGCGGTAGCCAGATGTGCAATACGCAGCATTAATAAAAATGGAAGCTTGGTTTGAAGAACCAATTCTAGATAATTAATGGCTGAAAGCAAAGGGAAGAAATGAACCGGGGTAGCATGCGTGATACACAGAAGAGAAACGCTCTTTCTTCGGTGTAGTTTAGATAGAAATGTCAAGTAAAGGGCCACTGAGCTGGGAATCGAGTCTGGAAACTCTTGTCGAAGAGCCGAAAGCTTTTCTCAGGAGAGGTAGTCATGCTTCATTAACGCGATAGCGGCGAATCCAGCATGGTTGCGTCATCACCGGGGTGTGTGAAAAGCTCGATTGACCGAGAAGGCTGCGACGTTACACGTCGAGATGTGGAATGAAAAGCGATTATAACATCGAAAAGTGGTTATTAGAAGGTCGCAGCTACTCTTAAACGTCATTAGGATATGCAGTTTGCTTGTTTTTAACGTCGCAAAACACTGAAGCTGTGAGAGATGCCGTAGTGAAGGGCTCCGAAAATTTCCACCACGTGGGGTTCTTTAATGTGGGCTGACATCTCAAAAATGCACGGACCTCTAGAATTTCGCCTTCATAAAAATTCGACCGCCGCGGCCGCTATCGAACCCTCGTATTTCCGTTCAGCAGCCGATCGCAATAACCACTGAGCCACCGCGGAGGCATTAGGGTATGCAAGTATATAAAGAAAGTTAACTGCGCTGAAAATAAGATTTGGAGGACCATTCGGGAGTAGAACCGTTCACCTTTGGGGTGAGAGTCGGACCTGCTTCTCGACGCCACGCATGCATGATTCTTATCTGTTTGTTAAACCAGGCCTTTACATCCATGTCGTGTGGTTTTTCACAAAATATAGAAAAAAAATGTCTGTGTCTGCGTGGGCAAGAAGAGCAGCTTACGGGACGCTATTGCTTAATACCCTAAAAGGCGGAGCTTAAGTGTCCTCTGAATAATTTTATAGAACGGTTTTGTCTCCCCGACATCGACAATAAAACCATCGGCAAAGCTTTTGTTTTCGGTTGGTGCCACGTTTCGGCGTCTTTTCTGCAATCATCACCGATCACGGTAGATAGTTCGGCTCTTATGTTTTAAAAAACCTCATTGCCTCGCTAGGAACTTCAAGTATTCTCTCCACAGACTATCACTTCATCGCAAGTCACACGGTAGAACTCGAAAGCGCCACCGGACACGATCATCTTGAAGAGTTTCGCTACCTTTCATTTTGCTTAGCCTTGGGGCTACCTTAAAGCAGGATATTAAGTGCACACCGGCCGACATAGTCTATCGCCGGAGAACTAACTGTAAGACGCTATACCCACCTCGCCTTGTCCTGAGCCTTGCGAGTATGTGGTGAAGCTGAATTCTGCCTTGCGAAATCTTCGTACCCCGCATTCTCATCTACAACACTGTGCTTCCTCCTATATCCTCCCTGACTTGGTGACGGCGAATCATGTACTTACCTGTAGCGATGCAGTTTGAAAATTCTTGCAGTGCTGTTGCGATGACTCTTATCGCACCATCAAGCGGTCGCCGTGATTCCGCGTCTACTGGCCGCTTTAATGCAGCCATCATTGAAGACCCTCTGCTCCCGAAATTTTCGACCACGCCATGCTTCCCATCTCCGATGCCACCACTACGCCGCGTTCTCTGACCACACCCACTGCTGCAACCAGCGAGCGACCATCGGTATCGTTCATGCTCCCGCCTTTCATTCTTTCATTTGGCGCTTCCTCTAAACGGAGAGTCTATGCAGCAGCACTATCGCCGTCGGTAAAGGACTTGAAGACGAAAGAGGCATAACCGCTTTTCGGAGCCGTCCGTGTTCGCGCAGAACGCGCGCAGTGACAATGGGTGCAGACAGTATCTCTGGCGGTGGCTGAAAGAATCACAATGCTTTTGGCGGAAGGAATCAGTTTTCGCACGGGACAGCATCGAAGTGAGCCGCTGCCCATGTTCGCTTCGCACTCTTGTGAGTGATATGATTTCTTGATGCAGATCTGCGTTTACTCGTGTTCCTTTTGCACCACGTAACCATGATGCCCGCTACAACTACACCTCCCAGAATGGCCTTGCTGATATCGAAAGATTTTCTATCTGCACAGCAATGCTTGTGTCTACAAAACATTTCTCCGTGGTTATCGCTCACAATGCACGTTCCGCTTGCACGTTTTCTGTACTTCAGGCGTGCTTAGCGCGCATGAAGTACTTACCGTCCTCATTCCACAACCGGCTACGCTAGAGACATCAAAGTAATCGCACTTTCGCGGCAACAGCTGTGGAGGAGAACATTTTCAGGACAAACATAATCACCGTCATTGTCATCTTGTTTTGCAACACAAAACTTGCACGCGTACCCAAGGGCTACAAAGAGGTTGTTTAGATATAGGTGAGGGTGACCGTTGTCGAGAACTTGTAAGGATTTCATGCTTCCGCCCACTTCTTTACCCTGCTTTCGCCCTCCCCCCATGTCATTTTGAGCCGTTCTCGATTTACCCCGCTGCTGTAAGTTTCGGTCACCAAAAATCAGTAGAAAGCTCTTTTCCTGGGTGTAGTGCACTTGAAGACAGTGTGCCCATGCTATCTTTCATATTTAGTGCAATGAAGCCTTTACATTTTGGTGGTTGCTGCTATCACAGCTCCGACGACGTACACCTTGGGCATCTATACGACACAACAAAAAGTAAAGGACAGCTCATAAGATGGCAGTGAAACACATTTATTTGCATGACAGGAATTGATTTTATGCAAAAACAAATCTCTGAGATATTGCCCGGGTCAGACGACACTGCTATTATTCCAACGATCGTTGACTGAAAGACAATATCTTTACTGACGAGCACTCTTGTTTCCACGGTTGATAATTAGTCCAACTTCAGTTGATTCAGTCTCCATGAAGTGTGCACCAACAAGAAGGGCACCTGCACATGACTCTGGGTATCCTCTGGAGAATCCTGTTGTAGTCGATGTCGTCTACCCTCTTGAATGTGCACGTGGACCTTTCACCTACATCTTGAGACTGGGGTTGCGGCTTGCAGGATTTTGCGCACAAACTCGAGCATCCCTTGGCCCGAAGGTCAGTCAGGGTCAAGATCAGAAGAATCGGCAGTAGCTTTGGCATCAGGGTAGTATGTGATGTTTACTGTCTAATTCCTCCTGGAAACTGCCTAGGCGAGTTCTTTTCAAAGTCTTGGCTGTTGAGAAGTTCACTGCAGGAACAAATGACGCTGGAAGAAATGTGTGAACTACTGCTGCGCTACAGGTCAAAGTCGCACAGTCTACCGCTATGGTTCGCAAGCGTGGTGCGGGATGAATTTGAATCTGCGCATATGCGGCTTTTTTACACTGCCTAGATGTGAGATCTTTCAGGAGGTGAAGCTGGTATGCGCGCACTTTCGGAACGACATTCTTTTATATTCGAGCTTTGGGCGTCGAGAAGTCGAAGGCGCCAGGCGCCTCCTCACCTGAAGTTTGCTGTGTTTACTTCCACATGCCTTGCCTTTTGCATAAGCCATCCCACCCGGTGACGCATGCCGCAACGTGGGTAGACTTCCAGCCGTTTCGGTTCGGAACTATGTGCCAGTTTTATGACCAAAAAGGGTGGAAAATAAAAGCACAGCTAGCTCTATGGTAATACCGTGGCCGGTGAATGCAGCCTTGGCAGCGAATCTTTGATAAAACCTAAAGTTCGGCTATCTAGACGCTCTACCTCTATCCACACAGCGTAACTGCTCTGTCTGTTGTCACTGGAGATGACTCGGTCTACCGGTGCGCGTGCTTTGATAGTTTAGTGGGTGCTCCTGAAACACTCACCGTCGTCGGAACTTAAGCTACGGCGTAGTGGGACAGCCCGGAAGCGAGAGACGGAGGAGACGCTTGATAATCGGAGCTACGTGACGGATAACACGTTGTTTCTTTGCTGGAGACTATTTACTCACTCAATCAGAAACTATGCCTCAATTGAGACAGTGAAGTGTACCGCACGGTTAGAATACCTCTATAAAATTCTGGTCAGACAAAAAAAGCTAGCTTCGTATTAGAACACAGTAACTGGAAACGTGCACGCTTACCCTCTCGCCTGACAAGACTGTTGTGCAGTTATGCAGCGAACGGATAATGCCAAGGGTGTCCTCATTCGTTATATAGGACCTCGGAGATTGTGACCAGTCTAGGCCTTTTAATGGGCGCTTTCTTGAAGAGTAAGCTTCGCGCAGGTACCGGTATCTCTTCGTTACCCCGGAAGAGAAAAATACACCTACGAGACATTTCGGTGCAGTCAAGAAGAACAACAGGGGGGACATATTTAACACCAGCTTTCCCTCATCGCTGATGGCCAGCTTCCGGATATACAGGAAATAAATCGCAGGAAGAGAGCGTTACAGCACCTAATTCATAATGGTGAGCCCGTCCGTGCTGCATTCTCGTATGCTAAGAGCGCTCAAGCAATCGTAGATTTTGTAATACACTTTAGTGAGCTGTCACAAAAGAAATTTTTCCAATGCTGTAACTGCTACAACAATTACAAGTGTCGTTCATTCAATTGCCCACAAGCTTCCTAAAACAGTCGTGGCCATTAAAAGGAAAGTATCTGAGGATGCAATTCCCAGCTCTACAGATGCATGATTTCCAAACGACTCACGAACCGTTAGTCAAACCCTGCGTGCAGTTTAGAAATTACTTACTGTGCATTTCTGACACGAGCATCTTGTTCCTTTTAAATAATTCTCGCAAAGGTGATATTTAGGCATATTCAGAGCGTTTACTAGCATGTGCACTCCTGCTTGCCATTATGCAGTACAAATGCCATACAACCTGCACTTAGAGATGAGGAGGAAGAACTTTTATTGCAGACAAATGCGAAGGTCGTATGAAAAACAGCTCATGCTATTAGCCAAGCAGGACGCGTTCAGATCACTCACTGTGCAGGCGCTTAGCTCGCTGTTCGTGCTTAGCTCGAATTTCTTTATGGAAGCTTTTCCTCAAAAACTTTGCGCTCTCAGAAGAGTGTGAGTGGGCCTCTTTTGAGCGTCCATTGCGTGATGAGTGTGCATGGCAGTTAACGCATGTTAAAGCGTACCGTGTTCTAGTTAGCTTGTATGCGTCTCAATGGGAAGAGAATGCCTGCGCTTGTATGCAAGGGAATGAGAGAGGAGGGTAGAACACAAGTTCAGCTCATGATGTTAGCGTGGTATATGAATGCGTGTGCCATAGGTTCCTACGCCATAGGTTCCGCTTTCGAGCGGTATATGCAGGCACTAACACGCAATGCCTTCTGAAGTGACGATGAGCCTTCTCCTCACCACTGATGCACCGACTGTTCCTATACCGACTGTTTACTGTACCTTCGGGTGAGAATTACCGACATTTCGAGGTTCTCGCCTGGCGGCCGTAAATTTCCCCCATCGGCCTGAAATATACGAAGACATGCTTTCTTGCCTCACTGCAAGCTCGGGTAGCGCAGGAGTTGTAAATTACATTTTTGTTTTCCTTATTGTCCATCATACGATATGCCTAACACGCATGAGCACAGAACGCGCTTAAGTACTGCGCATTTTGAAGGCCTCAGTAAGATAGCGAAGCTATAAGTAACGTATTTCTTTCTTCTTTGGCACACAAATGTAAATTAGAGGGAAGAACTCATCATCATTATTTTCAGCCTAACTTCGTCCACTGCAATATTCCTAAACTAACCTCGTCTTATGCCACCTACGGACATCTCCCCCATAAACTTCCTTATCTCATCCGCCCACCTAACTTTCTGCCATTCCCTGCTGGGTTTGCCTTGCTTCGTATCAACTCCGTTAACCTAACGATCTTCGGTTATTTTTCAGTCGAATTACACGTCATGCCAATGCCATTGCTTCTTCTTGATTTCAACCGGACGCCACTAAATCGCGTTTGGTCCCTGACTGACTCAGCTTTCATCTTGTATCTTAACGCTACACCGATTATTTCTCTCTTAGTATCGAATCCGCGTCTTTCGGGTCCAATCCCGGCCACGGTGGTCGAATTTCAATGGAGGCGAAATTCTAGAGGCCCGTGTGCTGTGCGATATCAGCGCACGTTAAAGAACCCCCGATGGTCGAAATTTCCAGTGCCCTTCACTACGGCGTCCCTCATAGCATGAGTCGCTTTGGGGCATTAAACCCCTATAAATTAAACCAAAAACCATTTACCTGCAATCTTACAGTATCACTCGTAAACCGATGGAGTCGTGAAGAAGTTGTACATCAGTCAAAATTCAACTCAAATTTGACTGCTGTTGCGCAATTTGATGTTGCGCAACCGTAAACTAAGCAGCCGCCTACGACAGCGTCACGGGGAGCCACGGTGCGAGGAGCTCAAGGCAGGAAGCGCAAATCAAAACCCATTGTTTTCTCCGCAGGATATCCTTAGACCATCCCCATTTTCTGCTCGACGTCACACCGCACACTTTCTGGAGGCTTTCCATCTTGGCATCGGCTGAGACAAGGCTGGGCTGAGCGGAAGGGTGGAGTCTGAGGGCCAGGCAGTCGGAGGTCAGTGTAACCGGGAAGTTGGCGCTTAGCGCGGATAACGGCGACCGCATGATGTTCAACATTTAAACAACGTCAAGGCGTTGCTCCTTGTGGCCTGTACTTCCGCTCGCACTTCTATTCAGGTGCCGCTGGGCAAATCTGCTAAGGCGTTTTTAGAAGGTTATCCTCGACTACCAATGAAAGTTGGCTGGTGTCTTGCTGCTTTCACGCGCCCTATGGATAAACAAAATTACGTGCGTTCTTTGTGGCACACAGCTTTGCTGGAATGTGCTTTTTATATTTTGTATCTTAAAAAAACTTAAAGGAGTGATCGTGTAACCCGGCAAGAGTTTCTGTCTCTATTGTTCAGGAGGTCTTGTTATGTAAGGGAGTCGTGGGAGTCATGTGGATCTTATACGTTTAAGCCGGGGAGGGATGGGGGGGGGGGGGGAGGTCATGGTAGGCGCAAGGCTTTTAGTGAATCGTGTGGGCAATAAAGTTTTTTATCATAAAGCAATGCCATTTGATAGGTCATTAAACATTCAAATGAGTCGCGCGACCTAGTAAGGAGAAAGAGAAACAAGTAAACGCATCAGATGACACAAAAAATAACAAAAGGGCCGACTTTGTCGATAATAATCATGAGCGATGCTTTCTTTAATTGCCACAAAAAAGTAATTTTTTGAACGCTGTGTTAACTCAAACTGAAATTTCTTTATTGAAAGGGCTGACAGTTAAAACTGTGAGTTGCTTATGAGTGAGCACCGTGGTTTAATCAAACATTAAATATAGAAACGTTGATTTCGTTCTGTGAAGGAACTGAATTTTCTAGAAGAGCAAGGTTCCGGTCTAGTTGGTAATGCATTTAAAGGAAGAAACAGCGCGACGAAACACTGACACACGCGTGTGTGTCGTTTCTTCGTGTGTCCGTGTTTCGTCGCGCTGTTTCTTCCTTTAAAAGAATTTTCTAACTATCACCGCGAGGTAACCATCGCTTTCAGGTTAGGTAAAATAAGTCCATCTAAGACTACAATAATCATTTTCAGAAAGAAAATAAAAGATTCCAACCAAACAATCTAACGTACCAAGCACAAAACACTGAAATTGTAAAATCACATAAAATACTTCGAGTCACATTTAGCAGAGCATTGAGCTGGGCCTGCATACATTCAATATAAGCTAAAAAAAATCTCCACAGAAGCTGGGGTGGTCTCACGTTGTCGCAGTTTGCTTGCTCTAAATATATCATGCTATGTTCGTGTCAGATATCTGCCACTCCAGTCTTGTCTGGCGCAACACAACCAGTACTAATAATATATATATATTTTTTTGAAATAAAAAAAATTATCTGGCACATTGAAAATCATGAATACCTAGCACATGCCGGTCTTCTATTCTCGAACTATAATATTATCCCCGTTTTTTTTTTCATCCTAGGACTTTCGGGTTTTAAGCACGCATTACTTTTTGAGCAATTCATTCCATCACTTTTTAACTGCTGCCGCATCCCTAGCACGCCAGGAACACAAAAAACTGGTACGTTCCTCGTTTTAGGATTCATAACAAGCGGCAATTATTGAAATATTATCTTCCTTCAATTCTAAACTGATATAAGTTTCGCTCCAAGCCCATATTAAACCATTTGAGACAAGAATTTTTAACACTTGATAAACATAAGGAAAACAAAAGGGAGGGAGGCAGGGAAAAGGAAAAATCAACAGAAGCCCAAGAGTCAGCTATTGAAAAGCGTTTGTTGAATGTAACGTCCTTTATTTCTGGTTTAATATTTAAGCTTTATTGCGTGAATTTCTTACGTAAAGTGCTTCACTTTATCCTTTCCTATCACTGTACGCGTATGACGTGTTTTCATGTACTTGATGCTTGATAACGTGTATAGCTTGCTTTTTAAAACTGCTAATAGTGTTTGTCAGTCGCCATGTACTAATAACTGAATATCTTGGCGATATTCACTACTGCCTTTCACTACGGCACCCCTTAGAGCCTGCGTCGCTTTGCGGCGTTAAACCCATATAAGGCACAATAGTTAGTTTGGGGCGACCTAAAACGAAAAAAAAGTAAGGCCCTGCCTGCACCAGTATAAGGTATACATGAGACATAATCCGTTTTGTAAAACGTCTTTTATAGTGATGATAGTTTTCATTTCTTATTGGCGCTTTTCTTTTCATGACGCTTCGCAGGTCGTTTTTTGCTGCAGTATTGATGTTAGCACCGTAGCCGGCGCCACCTATTGCTTTCTCTTTCTGAAAACACTTTTTACTATGTTTTATTGCCTGTTCAATTTGGAAGTGGATGATATTGTTGCTTTGCTTTCCGTGTTCCTGATTCTGCCTTTGCGCACCCGTATTTAACACTGTTGTCCAAAAAAGAATTTATTTGCGTTTTTTTAATTTTTTTTGGCTTTCCTTCGGCTCTTTCATGCCGCCTACTGCTGTTTTGAGGCCACTGGGCTCCGAGCGCCAACAAGAAATAAACTGAAAAGGGCCGTAGAACCACCGATCCCGTGACTGGTGGCAATATTTCATGCGACCTTGCTATATCATTGCGTCTTTTAATGCAGACGAGGTGCACGAGACCTCCAGACAGCATGTACTACAGCAGTAAAAGGCATAGCTTCATTCGGAAAATCTAGGCTCCTTGTAAGCAGGGATTAGGGGGACTCCTAGCTTAAAATTTTACGTAAATATTTCTTTCGCGCATGTAACTTTTTACGTTGTGTGTGTATGTTTTTTAAGGCATTCTTGGTGAAATAGGGTTGTTGCTGTTCCGGTTTTTGCTTCCTTCTTTCTCCACTGCATGGTTTTGTATAGAAAGTGTTTTATTCTCCTCCCTTTAAATTCATCATTAAACAGCGGCTTCTCATGAGTAACAGCACATTGTATCTTCAAGATGGTTTGTTTTAGTTTTTAAACCACACTGAAAAATGTGATAAGGACGTAAAATGTTTTTGAGACGAAAACGAAGAACTGTTCCAATCCCATCTTTTCCGTCACAATTTATTTAGTAAATTTTTCTTGCTGTCTACGCTCTTGCGCTCATTTAGAGACGTATTCCAAATAATTAGCTTTTAGGCAGAGATGTTAACTCTGATGCTGCTGCCATAGCTAGCACATAGCTGGAGCGATTTGTTTTTAAAAGTGATATTGCATTAGTGGAGAGCCAGCACAAATGCTATATATAACTCCAGATTGGTTCACTGCTTTAATTGTGTATTACAAAACAATTACCACGCTGACCTTAAGCTCAGCGTAGCAATACGCAGGCGTTTCCCTAGAGCGCATAGCGGACTTTCCACAAGCTCTGAAAGGAAGCACAGATAAGAAAGATCAAAAGAACCGATGTGAGCAACATCGACCTTATTGTCCTCGAAGAGGGTGTTGACGATTGCTTTGAGTGCCTCAAGGGTAAAGCGCAATGTGTGCGCAAAGAAAACCTTGGGGTCGTATGATGAAATCGTTCTCTCCCAGTTAGATCCTTTGCCTCAGTCCGCGTAATGGCCAATTTAGTGCCCCAGGAGACGGCTGTTATGGCTAATATCAGCCATGACGTCACAGGCTCCTTCTGCTAGTGGTAAGGGGGCTAAACAGGGAACGAGATGAGAATTTTTGTTAAAAACGCCCGATTTCCCATCCTGTTTCAAGGGCAGAAAGAGACTTTTGACGCACTGGTGTATTACACAGAATCGATGAATGATGGTTGTCAAAGGCTGCAGAACAGTGTACTCGGGACGAAATTAAATGTACTGGTGCGCTGAGCGCGAGACACCTTCAGAGCAGCCGTTTTATTGCGAAGTTTTTCACAATGCCTTCGTTATTGGTCGGCAATTCCCAGCCATCCCATCGCCGCCTCCAACGGGACAATGGCGTACATTTAATGGGCAGCTTGAAAGTCACCACCTCAATGGAATCCATTGCTAGCCTGGTTGCGTTGACAGCAGTACGCAACCCGGATGCCCCTCCCAATGATCAATTCTTCTTGTCCCGAGCCTGCCGCGCTGCCAATTTGTACCAGCTAGTCACCTGATCTTACCTCTTCGAATCACTTTTTCCTGACAGATTTTTCTACTTCAGAATCTACCCTCTTCACCGACCGGACCATCGGTTACCAGATATTCGTATTATATTTCCTGCCTTAGTGCATTTCTTGCTCTTAATTTCATCTAGGACACCACTAACACACTTTAGTTCTCTTTTCAATACTCTTATAATTCTGTGTCTCATTGCTTCCCCTGTCACTGAGACAGGTAGTGGCGTTGTTCTCGATTCATTTCAAGCCAGTTTTGTTAGCGCCCAATGTGTGACTACACTGATGGCTGCTAGAAGGATACAACTATTATATCCTTTTTTTGTGGATATCAGGAAACTGTGCCTAGTAACTGCGAATCGAGCCAGTGCCGACAGCACACAGCCTCCAGCAGCTCTAGTGGTGGAGGACCGTTGGGTCAAGAAAATGTCTGCAACGAGCAGCGAAAGTCTATTTCCGCATAACATTTTTTGTTTGAAGGACCCCTCGCCCATTCTAGCCAAGTATTTTGTTTTGCTCTAATACTTTTCAGGCATTGCTCATTGTCTAGAAAGCTAAGTTAGATGAAACGAAACTATCGTGCCTAAAATTAATATCGGTTCTTTAAGGAGGCAAGTTTTTGAAAGTGCAAAAAGTGATGTGTTATGTGTGTGTTATTCTGGGGATGGTTCTCGCCATCACAGGTAATGACATTTTTAGCAAAGAAACGAGCTCAAGACGGCAACATATTTTCTGCTGCAAGACTGCTAATGGGCTTTTGAATTCGTTTTCAAACCAAGGTTAGTAGGCGTCGCGCAAGTTCCTCGGCCTTTATAACGTGAGTGACCGTGGACTTATCTGAAGAATTTTGCATCTTTTATTGCCATTTATTGTATATATATATTTTTGCAGAAGTGCCTTTGATGGTATTTCAGCGGCAACAGTTCTGCATCTTAGCTGGAAAGCTCATCCAAATAACGATGTGACCCTAACTCATGTGTACATTGATGAAGACTGCCACTGTATTTAAAATGGTCAACGTAAACATGTATATGTACAGCATACACTAATGGCACCTTAAGCGGGAGGATAGGTGTTTGTGCTCTGGGCGTGAACATGCACGACATGCGAAAAAGGCGACAGTAACGTATCCCTGAGGTCGCGTTTTAGTCTTGCCAGTTTATTGACTGCCCGGTCTTGCTGGTTTTCTTGCCTCTTTCACTTATTAACTTATCTGTCTTTGCCTGCGTGCATACCACTCTTCTTTTTTTTTTCGACTGCTCTTATTTTCATTCCAGGTGCAGCAGGAGTTCCCCACAGCGCAGAAGTTTTGCATCTTCACACCAACAGGAAGCTTTCTTTCAAGCACGCCTGTAAGAGAACCACAGTTACTTATTTATTATTTTAACACTTAGTTATTCATTGGACAGAGATTGAGAACGACATCCTGCGTTGGAAATCCTTGTCTACAATAGTAAGCTGGTTGGCTTTAACGTTGGAGATCAGAAGTCATTTAAACTATTCTACCTAAATTATTTATTTGCTGATCTCATGGCCATATGTAAAACTCACTCGTGGTTCATTTCAATCACTTCTCGGGTTCTACTTTGCATCTGCTAAAATAATTTTTTTTCAATCGTCTCGCCATGCATTAGGGGATATGAACTATCACTTTCGGAAACCGTGGGTAGCTACTCAGGCACAAATACGAAGGTGGCATAGTTGCAAAATTATATTCATTCCTGCCTTGAAGCGAAGAGGCGGTAACGAAGCAGCTAGTGGTTTCATGCGCGTAGATTGCTGATAACAGCAAGAAAAGACAATGGCACAATGCAGGCGCCTTTCTCCTTTCCCATTTTTTGTGTCACGTCTCTGTATATTCCCGCTCCACTCAGATGGATACCCTCCAACTCCCCAAAGTGTTCGCATCAATTACGCTATTGTTGTTTGCCCATAGCATGGCTCGTTCATTGTCGTTTCAATTTTATTTTCCTGCTTGCATGCGGGCAATGTGTGTAAATTCCTGCACTGTGTACGGTTTCCTGCTGTTTCAGCCTATGTAAAGTGTATGGGGCCGTGGGCCTCGTCAGGCCGTTTGTGTGCCTTTTAGTCTACGGCCCCTAGTATCGATGTAAGCGATGCTGAAATAAAGAAACTTTAATTTGAATCTTGAATTTGAATCTAAAATACAATCTGGACATACATCTATCAACATAAAATAAGAAAATTTTGGCTCGCAAACTGCGTCATTTCAACCACTTGCTATACTTCTGTGCACTGACGCCACATTGATAATTGTGAGGTCAGTACTTTGACTGTTATTATGTGAGTCCGCACAATCCTTGCTTGGCATGCAAGACAGCACAATGTAACAAGGGCGATGACGCTAGGAAATTTTATTCCTTTGGAAAGCCGAGGGTAATTCATGACAGGGGTAGAGGTAGACAAATTAAAAGAGAGTTTTCTCCTGAAGGGTACGAAATAAGGTTTACATGTAACCAATCGACTCAGATTTGTGTATTTTTTATTCATATGCCACCGCCACGAATCAGAGCTAAAAGGCCGCTTTATTCGTAAATTTTGGATTACGCAATGGCTATCTGGGCATTACTGTATTAGCGTTTTCATTTAGCGATATCAAACTTACGGTGAGCCCTAGTAATAAAATGCCCTTTGTTTCACTGACGATTTACGGATGAAAGCACAAAGCCAAACTCTTAACAGTAACGTACAGTACAGTAGAACACAAGGCTGCAGACACACGCAGCGTCATAACAACGAAAGTGGGCGCGAATCTGACATCAACGCAGATAATTGAAATAAAATACGAAATGAATACAAAGGGCATCTGCACGACAAAATGGCACAAAAAACTACTCTAGCGAGGCAGATATTTTTATAATCAAGCAGAAACAATAAGAGATTTTAATGTGTAGGTTTTCTCATTTTTCGTTGCTTTTATTATTATCATTTGCGCAGTTAGTTGCACATCCTCTCGGAACATTTCCGCTCCTTACAAGGAAAAAAGAGTTCCTACAGACTGCGTTAGAACTGGAGGTTAAATTAAGCAGGACAGGTTATGCCCAGTTATCTATATATAGGCGCCTAAATTGTCGAAGTCGGTTAAGGCGACGACAAGACGACAATAGCAATGAGATAATTCCTGATACCGTAAGGGCAATCAAGACGCTAAGAACAAGTGTGTGTCCTGCTGTGGTCCACTATACACAGAACCATGAAGAAGAAACCTTGACTTAGAAAACAGTAAGATAAATCTGTTACCGGCTCAACTTGGCATTAAGAGCTGGAGCGTGATCTTTCGTTAACTGTTCCCAACTTGGCCGCAAAGCATAGGACGTATTTGACACGCAGGAGTTATTCAGAGGCGAAAATATTGTTGTTTCTTAAATTTAGCCTTTAGACAACATGTACTAAAATTGTACGTACCACCATAGCACCCAGCTTCCTGACTTGGTCCATCGGTATTCTGTTGATTTTCTGTTTAAGAAAAGCAAGGACGGGAGAATAAAAGCATGAAGTCTTGAGCAGATGAAAGGCGTGTGCATATTAGGAATCATTTTTCGCGCTGGTATCAAAAAATTTCCGTACTTCCGGTGGCAGTAAGATACACAAGCGCGAGTGAAGCATACTTGCATAATGCGGGAAAGGGTCGAGTTTAACCGAACCAATTTTATACAAAAAGGTGAGCTTGGTGCATGATGGCCTTAGCTGGCTATGTGCCAGAAAACCCAATACAACACAACTCTATAGAAAGGTTCATGTGTGTTTGTGATAATCAAGTGGCTATCCTTTTTTTTTCTTTCTCAAGAGGCTTTACCGAGAGGCTCAAAATGTAGTTCACTCTTTTGCGGCAGCTTAGCAATGCTTTTTTATTTTTTAAAGAAGTATCTCTTATGGAAATCTGTATTGTTTGTGTGCCAAATTTCCTCTGCGCAGCAAACCAGGTGTATTCTAATCCTCGCTGCGCTTTTACTAGCTTCACAAATCTCGGTAGAGATTTTTAATGTTGAGATTAAAGCTGAATGCTACCGTGTATAAGCATCCGACAGCAAAAATTTGCGTTACACAGGAACCATGAAAAAAAAATTCCCTGAACCTCAGCTTCAAGCCGAGATTTTTTACTCAAATGGTAGTAAAGTGAGTTTTTTTTTTTTTTGGTCCAGAGTTCCTGCATTATATGGACCAAAATATTTCTTTGCTTTTCGTTAGCGTTTCAGGTCTCATCCGTTTCCGTAACTTGCGCAGTTGTGAGAACGCATCTTGCAGGAGTTTTTACGGGGCACAGTTGGTCCTAGAGTCATTTGTTTTCTTTATTAACGGGGAACGCCAATCCTAGACACAGTAATTTAAGAATTACTTGTCTTTAGAGCGAAGTCCTACGCACAAAGCGCACAGCGTTAATTTCGTGCATAACAAGAAGTCGCGCTGGGGTTTACTTACCCTGCAATTCTGAGCACTGTGTGACAACAGAGTCATGAATGGCTGACTAACGGTATGTTGGTAAAGAAGTTCGTACTCTGCTTAGAAATGCCTGGCGTACGTAAATGAGAGGGCAAAGTACCCACAACGGTGCACAATTAGAAACTGTCTGCTTCACCCCGTCGCCCGTGGAGGTATCGTGGAACACTTGAAAGACGTATAAACATATATTAACGCGTTTTCTCTCTTTTTCACTGGTTCTACGCATTGCACGATAGCGCCCCCTGCGGCGAAGTGGAGCAAAGTGTTCCTAGTTACACATCGTTGTGTGTACGGTACGGTCCAGTGTTAAAGGGTACATGCGATCGTGTGCCTCTGCACTTCATGAAACCGTGGTGCCAAGATGCGGCGAGAATGGGTGGCATCAGGTGCATGCGCGGAAAGGCCAGCCGCTATGTCTACTGCGCATGCACCTTGTGCCGACATTTCCCACCAGAAGCGCGGAGGCCACACGATCTCATGTTCCCTTTAACACTGGACCGTACTGTACCTCTTTCTCTCATTTCATTTACGTTGCTGAGCCAGTTCCAACCAACGCACTAACTTGTCACTAATAGAGGGTAGCCTCCGTGAAAACTCTGCTTGCTAGCTTTCTCCGGGAAACTCAATATTCGCGTTTCATCATTAAAGACTTGTACGCTAAATATTTTACGCATAATGTTGTGGTTTTTCATGGTGCTTCCAGCTCATTATATGCGAAAGTTGCAAAACATTCGTTCTTTTATATTCGTTGAGATAAGCTTTTACGCAGCTTGATATGAGCAAAGCACAATACATTTATATTTGTCGTTTGGTAGCACTCTCCGCACACAGCTGGGTTCCTGCAAAACTGATTGCAGAAAATATTTTTATAAAGTTTTTGTTGCTCCTGTTAATTGCTTGTTTCAAGATTAAAACAAGCGCACTACTATTTTCTAAAATTCGTGTAATGTGCACTTAGCTTAGTGACAGGCGAATTAATTGACAATGAATAAATGGTCTACCTGGAATTGGATAAGTTTCTTGACGTAGCACTGGGCGGCCTATGGAAAAGAGAAAAATCAAGTTAAGGCTGGATAAGCGGCAAAATAAACAACAGCCGATTTCATTTTGCGCAACCATGGTTTTACGTCGTATTGCATTGCCGTCTATTATAGCAAGTAGCCCTAATACTCTTGCTTGAAGAACCCGGGGTGCATTTTCAATACTAGTTGCATATTTTGTGCAATAGTGTCAGCTTGTAAGCAGAACGATTTGAATGTTTTCGTAGTCATTGGTGGTAACAATCAAACACCACAATCTACACCGCCTCGAGTTTCGACCCAGCACCCGAGAAGCGACCTCAAGAAATAGACTAACTTCATAAATTGCGAAATTTTAAAACAGAATGGGGGCTGGCGGAGCATTGCGTTTTACCGTACTAAGGCATCCATGCTGCGCAGTGTCCCCTCACTGCTTCCGAGAGACTTAAAAACGGAGGGTTTGCCGCAGCATCTAACCATTTAGGTTTTGCATTGTCGCGTTGGCTTGAGACGTATTCGCTCAAACAAGAAATAAAACGCATAAATAACCTGACCTGTTTTTTTTTCGCACGTAGTTGTCCGTCTAAACTGCTGCATCTTTGGCGACCAGCCTACTTCCTGCCGACTGTGGGCTCTAAAACTGTGCAGGTATTTAACAAGTGAGGATTTTTATTTAAATGGCGTAAAGAAATATTGGCCAAAGGCCACCATGAAAATGCATGTTTGTTATGCAAGGCAAGAGATTAAGGCAAAGACGCATGCTTCCGAAAATTTCACCCCAGAGAAGCGCAGCGATAATAGGGGAGAAAGCTGGAATTTATTAAAAAAGAGACGCGTACTTGGTGGTGCTGGGGTTCAAACACCTCAGCACCCGCGTACGAGACAGATTCTCCGGCCACTAGGCCACCTATGCGGTAATGTGTAACAAATAAGTGGATGACCGACGGCATATGCAATAAAACATTCACCCACACAAGAATTTAGAGCATACTGACGAAAGCGTCGCACTTCCACCTTCAGCTGCACCAGTCGGCGCAAAACATTGTTTTACTAAACAGAGTGGCGTTGGGGAAACTGGAGCAGTTAAGGTTGGACAACTTGTTGGACAACTTGTTAAGCACAACTTGTTGGACAAGCAGTCAAGGTTGGACAACTTTTAGGCTGTACAAAAAGTTGGACAACTTGTTTTTGCAGGAGAGCGAAGCTGTCCTGGTATGGAGTTGGAGACAGCAGTTAAGACAAGGCGAAAAATTACGCAAGCATAGACACCAAGCGCTTCGAGTATTCCTACGTGTACGTTTAAAGCGCGTACAATAATTTCTTTTCTGCCTAGAGGTGTCCGAGCATTGAGGTCAGCTAGCGCAGAAGCGCTGACAAACCAGAAACTAGCTTAGGAGAGCTCTTGCTCACTATAAAGCTGCTCTTGGCAACCGCAGCAATAGCCTGGTGTGCTGTCTGGCAACCATGTTAAGGTCCCAAATGTTCGCTTTTCACTCATCATTCGCTCACCTCTGGAGATTTCTGCCTTCTACGGCGTATTCAAACACCTGTCCCAACCCACACCACTTACATCGCCTGCACCCAACAGTTAACGAATGGGTCCATGGTGCGGCGCGACACCTTAACCCTAAAATCCCGCCGTCCAAAGCTGCGTAATGCCACCCTGGAATTGTGGGACGTGAAGCCGACCAACGCACGCCTGCAAGACCAGGCACTGGAGGTGGCCGGCAGAAGTCTCCGAAGCTCTGGACTGAGAGACCGCCCACAAGTGATCCATCTACCATACTCGTCAATGGACGTTTAATCGATCAACCTGTTTAAATAACAAGGCTTTTGGCACATTTGAGAGTTTCATTCTTTTGTACAGGCTAAAACAGTATGGTTTTAGAGAACAGTTTTCGGAATTGTTTTATAGTTACTTAAAATATGCGTCATGAAATATTTGCAATGATTAATGTATTTTGTACCACAGCCTATGAATGCAGGCCTGTCCTAGGAATTCGCTTTGGGACACCTGCTTTTTCTATGTTTCTGACCTCCGGCATGCCCTAGACTTTGGCGATGTGCTGGTGTGGAATGATTACAAGATGAACTTAGATTTACCAAGCTTCTCTGAATGATTTTCACCTAATAAGGTGTGTTTTAATATGAGCAAAACAAAGTACATAAGATTTTATTTTGCTTATCTTTATAAAGTTTAGTGTTCCAAAGCAATTCAGGCTATGAGGGATGCCATAGTGGGGGGCTCCAGATAATTCCGACCGCCTAGTGCTCTTTGACGTGCAGTGACATCGCACAGCACATGGGCCTCATCATTTCTCCTGCATCGAAATGCTGTTGCCGCTGCCGGGATCGAACCTACCTCTTTCGGGTCAGCCGCCAAGCACTATAAACACTATGACACCACGGCGGCTAAAGGTAGATTAGATTTCACTACTAAAGTATAAAGTAATTATTGACTCTGAGTATTAGCCCTGAGAACTCTCTACAGAAATATACTCCTCGCTTTCAACATATTGCCGGTCTACTTGATAGGTACCTGCACTGGAAAAATCATTTTTGAGCAGTGGACGTGAAGATGGCGTCCGAGTACTATAAGCTATAAGACTATACTTATAGTAGTTATAGACATATACTTATACTTATTATAGACTTATACTTAAAGTAGTAGTATAAGACTTGTAGTACTATAAGAATACTATAACGTGACTTCTTAGACACAGGTACATTGCTCATTTATTAATTCTACTTTATCCAGAGCTACCTTTTGTACTGACTATAACCATGGGGCTGAACGCACAACAGTTATCTAGTCTCATTCGAAAAATTACAGAAATGGTCATTAGCAATCATAAAGCAATCTAAAGAGAATCACAACAAATCATTTTCTGCCGAACTACACATACGGCCCTTCGATCCACCGCCCCTGCTAAAAGCAGCAAGTGGCTTAACTGACATCACAAGATGCTACCGCGCCTTCCATATGTGCGTCTTTCATACGCCATCGCGTACTTTAGAAATGTAACCCTAATCTTCCGCCCACTAATAACTTATATGGAGAACAGCAGCTGTCTTTTGCAGGGGCTAAAATATAGAATACTCTTTTACATCAGTTAAACTATGCTGAAAATTTTGCTTCTGCAGGAAAAAAAAATCGCTCATTCTACCTGCTCTGCATGGGAATGCGATTCTAAAGTGAAATTGAAACTTTCGGATGTTTCTTGAACTTATCCAACTATATCTTTTGGTGTTGATATCATACGCGTTTATATTCATGTGTATCTCTCTCCTCACTATTCAAAAGTAGGTATTGTTTTTGTCCAATAATTACACACAGTGAAATGCTTGCATGATGGTGTAGTTTATTCTCCGCTTCACATAAGACTGGTGACCTATTGCATTTGCAGGGTGGGACCCGCTGAACTCATTGCTACTGGAGCATCCATTCGGAAGCCAAACCGAGAGACGCAGACTATGAATGGCAAAAAACTGCTCATGATTAAGAGGCAGAATTTATGTAGGACACTGGTTCGTTTTAAAATGTTTGGTGCTTAATATAGGAGATTATCTATGCCTGACCCTTACGGGTACATCCTGTGGCCTGAGTGGATAACATTAGCTGCTGATGTATACATTTTTCGGCGTAGGAACTTTATTATGAAATCCTGCTTCGATTGTATTGCGTCGTTCTGGACATCCACTGGCCTAATAGTCATTCCCGCCATATGCGGTGCCACGACTTTTTCATTCCTTTCTAGCATCGCTTTCTATCAGTTCTTACCTTTTGCTGTTCCCTTCGGTTTTTCGCAGAGAAGGTCAATCTTTGACAGTCCATAGCTTTAGGAATACCTTGGACAAACTGTAGACAAAGAAGTAAAATACAAATATTTAAGGACGATCAGCCAATACCATGAGCGGTTAGCTCGCCTTAGCTTGCCTTAGCTCGGTGCGTTAAAGGCCAGTGATACTGTTCTACTAAGATGGAGATTAAGAATCAGGAAGCCTTCATAGTGTGCATATCTACTCCTCGGCCCGTAATTTGCTCAGAGTGGGCTGTCGCTGCCAAGTATAAGTAAACAGGTTGCTACAAATCCTGTACCAGACACTGAAGGTCAAATTTAAGTTAGCCATCTATTTTACGCGCAAACATACGAACACTACGCCGTTGAGCCATATGTGTGTATTTATTGGAAGCGTATATAAAAAAAAATTTCTTTCGCGCTTCACGGTGCAGAGCGCCAAATATTTAATATTTCTACATCTCTCAACGCATGCGGTAACCAAAAACCAAAATTTGAGACTTGCCTTGTTCATATACTTGATTTCCAGGCCATCTGCTCTCCTGAAGCATTTGTCGGCTCTCCTCAGGTAATCCCTCATTGTTCTTCTAGCGTCGGGTTCTGGCACAACCATCTCTCCCAGTTTCCCCATGACGTATATGATATTACCCACTGATGGGGAAAAAAGAAAATCAAAGCGCAGCTTAGGTGAAATGCGCCTGGAGCAAACAAATTAGTGCCATTTCCCATATGTACTCCTTCCTGAGTCGAAGGAGGAAGCAGGAGTTGAAGATGGTGGGCATGAAGCTCTAAATCTTTGTTCTCTACCCTAGCACAATATGTACTACAGTGTGTGGGATAGAACCTCACTCCCCTAACCAACGTTTCTACAAAACGACTTGTCTTCGCCTGGGCAAGCCGTCTTGTCGAAACGTTCGCTTGCGGACTGAAACTTCTTTGACATACATTGTTAACTTTGAGGCATAATGAATATCGTCTTCCCTACCCTTCGTCCAGAGTCAGTCTCGCTCAAGGTGCGCCAGGTAGTAGTTTAAGGAAGGCTTTGATGACCCTTAGAGGCTCAATTTGTGTCGGCAGGTGATTAGACCTCAGAATCTGATATGTACTAAGCGATTTCGATCTGCCTTCACGCGGCATCAAAACACTTATGCCTGGTGTCACGTTATTTTGGGGAACGTCACCGGCCTCATACTGGCTTTTACTTTCCCTGTAATCCGTTTTCCTCTCCTCGCTGTCCTTTTGTGCATCGCTCTTCACCTCCGTTTTGATATAGGCGAAACGCAAGGTGCTCATGTGGTCTGCTGTGTTAGTGCAGGTTAATGAACCCGAGTTGGTCGAAATTTATCGGCAGCCCTCCATTGCGGCGTCTCTTTTGCTCCCTCTTCCTTCTTTTATTCATTGGTTCCCCTATTCTCTCAGAGCATAGTTTGGGTGCCCGCCGAGAAACGAGCTTACGCGCCTTTTCTTACCCGCATCACACCGATGCATCTGAAATTAGTGTTAGCACTAATTAAAATGTCGGGTAGAGATTAGGTGCGATATCATGCTCAGCTGCCTTGAACATGCACGGAAAGATTATTTGGGGAAAAATTCATGAAATACTGACATCCCATCCAAGTTGCAGTACAGTTTGTGAAGACAATGCATTTCAGATGTTTTAACTCTACTAATCTGCTAACACGCTCCATGAAAGATGGAACACCTAAAATTGAAAATTAAAAGCTCTTTGAATGGTAACTAACTACCATGAATCGCTATTTAGCGTCAATTAACAAAAAGATTATGGTGTTGCCAACAGATTTCCTGATTTCGCGTAGGAAGGCAAGGAAAGGATGGACGATGAAATAAAAACGGAATGTACCGTTGAATATGACCTGAGAAAGATGGCGCTGTCTTGTTGATTATGTCATTCGTGTGATTGACTATGAAGTCAACAGCTTTTTTCATGTGTCGTTTTGATCAGGCACTGGTTGCATCGAGGTATAAAAAGTACAGTGTAGTGTTGCGTCTAAATAAAGCGGTGCCAATCGGTCTGGGAAAAGTCTTTTCCATTGGGTCGATTAGGCAATCTAAAATGTTCAGAACGGGCTCTAAAGAGCTCCAAAGGCAGAGCTGCTTGATCTGGTTTCCTTTTAATGCACGGCTGTCGCAGTGCTGTCAGGGAGCTGTGAGTATTCTGTGTATCTCCACACGCAGGAGTGATCCCACTTAACTCTATTCTAACTACAGTGTAATACGGGAGTTAAAGACAACTGTCTTTTTTTTTTTTTGGGGGGGGGGGGGGGGGGGGGAATGAAAGCGCTGAAAAAAAGCACTCACGAAAAGGCCATGCATGTGAGTGCCTTTCTCAGCGCTATTATTTCATTCAAAGAAGTTCTGCTCCATCTAGCCCATCTACAAGTTTTGATACATAGAGGCAGTTGTTTAGTGATGGAGGCATTTAATAATCCTGCAAAAAACGAAGCAGTACTCTGCCGACACTTGATGACTCTAAAAGGGTTAAATTTTGGGCTAGTTGGTGTTCAGACTTCAGAGGAATATTTTAGCGCAAAAGACGGGATGACAGAAAGACAAGACAAACACGTTCATGTACATCTTGTCTTTCTGTCGTCCCGTCTTTTTGCGCTAAAATATGATTGCGAACTTGATGACTCTGCTTTAGGTCTCCTGCGAATAGGTGCAGACAGGAAATGTATGCGGTGTGACAGTGATGCGATGCAGCTAGACAAAGATAAGCTCGACCTTTCTTGCGACCTGAATTGTGGAGACGTCGTACATGGTCTCGACAAGATTCTCCTGACCGTATGCACTTTGAGAAAGCCTACACCTTGAGCTTGGCGCCTGATAGCCACTAAACCCAACACAACACACAAGAGCTCTTTAAGAAACAATATATGCATGGTAAATACGACTCCAATCATCTTTTCTCTTAATCTCCGTCCACTCACCAACATCCGGATTACGCTTGGCCGCTCCCTCCATATCTCCGTTATCTTCGTCATCCTGAGCACGAGAGACGGCGATAAAAGTAGCACAGCTCAAAGCAAGAACAAATGTGGGCTTCATGTTCCTGTCTTCCCTGATGTCTTTCGCCCGAACACAGCTGCGGGAAGAAGTCGGCTCCCAGCACCGTTCTGCCTTAAATGGACCTCGTGCCTATCGTAGCCAACACGCGCCCAATGGAAACGGAACGCATACGCGTCTTTGTGTCCCTTTTCTGCAGTCGCACGTTGCAAGCGTTTTCTTCTATCCTTCTCGGGAACAAGTTCCTTTCATAAAATGCGACACCGTGTCGCGAACGAACGAGTGCATTTAGTGGAAAGCTGAGTGACGTTTTTATCTCGCGCCGTTTCTGAATCTGCAGTCATTCTGTATCGGCGCGAACCGTTTCTTGCTGTAGGTCTTGCGTTTCCGCTGTTATTTTCATTGCTGCTTTTTTTTAGTACACGAGTTTGTTCCCGTTGCCTTGTAACCGCTACGGCATCATTTTATTTCACTTCTTCAGTTCTTGGTAGCTAATCATCTTATTTGTTGCGCGCTACCTCCTCACGCGTTTCGTTTCCATATCGAATTATATTCTCTTTTTATTTTGGTATTTCGCCGTGAAAATCACTACGTTATTATCTGTGCGAACGCAATAAATTCTTTTACATGCTCACCTCCTCGTCAGAGTTGATTCTTTCTTTTATGCCTGCCTATAGCTTCAACTAATATAGTGCACAGGTTTTGCTCGAATTACATTATTCTTCCAGCACCAGCTCCTTTTATGCTTCCTCTTTGAGAGGAAAAGAATGAGCTTGAAAACAATTGCATTCCCAGAGTGTTCTGCTTACTTGGTGTCAGGACATTCTCATATCTTACTACATCGAAGCATAAAAGAGAAAGGGCATTGGTCGTCAATATGATTTCAGTTCTTCCTGACAGCAAATAAGCAGCCATATGAAAGATGTTTAAATCTCGCAGAAATAACTGCAATGAAATCTCATTCGAACCTAACAGAAGATAGTAATTTGGACGAAAGTCGGGGTCAGCTGTTCACCTTTCCGTGACACTTGGTTATCAGTCTGAACTCCAGCCCTACTAATACCTTCTGCTGTCACCTGTAGCAAATAAGCATTGATTCGCAGGTACTAAACATCCACTATAACTGATCGCTAAAAATAGAAGCTTTTAATTTCATTGAGCCAAAATTCCTGGACGCCGCAGCAATGAGACCACCCGTAGTGGTGGTGGTGGTGGAAACTTTTATTGCCAATGATGTAAATCGTGGGGGCGAAGCCCCCTACATTGCACTTGGATGCCTCCTCAATGTGAGGAGGAGGCACCCTTACAACGCGAAGGATAGCCCCTGGAGCGCAATCCTACTGTGAGCGCTGGAGATGATCCGGCGCTGGTCTTGAGCGGACGAGCTGGTCAGAAGAGACTTTCAGTAAGACTCCGCCGCGGTTGGTGATGGGGGATGAGGGAAGGTGGGGCATGTGAGGAGGGTGTGTAAGAAGTCTCCTGGTTTGCCGCAAAGTTTGCATGATGACGGGAATTGGTCTGGGTATCGGGCATGCAGCAGTATTGGGTATGGAGCAGTTCGGGTTTGTAGTTGTCGCCAATGTGCAGCCTGCGGTAT
The DNA here is from genome assembly GCF_055824585.1 of Amblyomma mixtum. NCBI lineage: Eukaryota > Metazoa > Arthropoda > Arachnida > Ixodida > Ixodidae > Amblyomma > Amblyomma mixtum. Next base: position 48,639,161 of record NC_143018.1, read on the forward strand.
GGTGAGGGATGGAGCTGGGTGTGCGTATTCCCTTCGTTTGTCTTGGTAGTACGAGAGAATATCACGGAAGGAGAGCAGGCGCTCCGAGGCTCGTAGAGGGGGCTCGACTCCTGCCCGGAATGTGAGACCTCGGGCTAGGGAATGAGCCTCCTCGTTGCCGGGGAGGCCAGCATGTGCTGGCGTCGACAGGCTCCTGTATGCAGGGTTGCCAGATTGGGCTATTAATAGCCAAATTGGGCTACTTCTTGTCCGAGTTGGCGTCAGAAATTTTGTTTTGGCTATGTGGCTACTTTTGGGCTATATCTTTTTCGCGCGTGAAAAAAAAGGTAAAGTAGTTATAATGTGCTCTGTTACAATTATACAGTGACAGAAATAAAAGGCATGCTGGAATCGAAATTCAGGCTATAGCAAGTTAAAGAAATTGAGCGCGTCTGCTACAAAATGCAATTAGAATACGCTCTGTTCCAGAAAACTTGTGTGTCAGGCGGTCAAGGATCATGGCCCTTCGATTTCTTTTATAGTGGAGACTACGTGACAGTTGCCCCCAGGAAACACTTGATGGCCTATAGATTCCACTTAATCCGCGAACTAACGCCACCCGCGCGCGCGCGCCACCGAACATAGACTGTTGCCGTGTGTTGCGGGTGACGTTGGCGCCAGAATAGAGGGAAAACACTAAGAGAACGTGTCTCCCTACATGGTGCGAATGCGTAAGCATTAAATGCTACTGTTTCGCTTCTGTTGCGTGGTTTCGTGATCCTGCGCATGTTAAGCGTTAACCGTAGACGTGGCCTAGTGGTTTGGGCGTCCGCTTCGGCTGCGGTAGGTGGCTGGTTGGAAGCCCACCGCTAGGCATATCCTTTTCTTGTATTTTTTATTCTGGTTCTGCGGGCACATTCTGCTCAGGATATGCATCAGACAAGTAATGCTTGCGCATTAATAAGGTCTTTTTCTCTTTCTTCCTATTCCCGTGGTGGACACAGCGAGCGCGCCACTCGCAAGAGCCTACGCTGTTTTCTGCAGCCTCAAGCGGCACACGTGCAGCCCTCGAGAACCATTGCGAGCTACGCGAGAGCGCCGTGTCTGTTGCATAATCCGCGTGCACTCACACGGAGCCATGTCGCCATCCTTCGGCGCGGCGCGGAACCCACTGTAACTAATGAAGGCGGCGGAAGTTAGGGGCATGACATGGCATTAGATCCATCGCTACGAGAACCTTCACAATGGCCGAGTGGGCGATGTAGATCCGGAACTACAAGAAGGAATGGAAAAGGAGTCGGAATTCAAGGCTAATCTGTTTTTATCATTATTGCGAACGTGCTCTTAGACTGAACATAAAATCGACATAGATTATCGTCTAATGGCATATATCCTTGATTTATTCTGAGCTCATGCATATCGTCGAATGTAGTTTCAAGAAGGCGCATGCTAGACGCTTTGACGTGACGCTCTCCGTGAGAACCTTTCTCTTAAAGGGGTCGAGACACCAAATTTTTGTGTTGTATCTCTGGGTTGTAAATAATGCGTAGCGATTCAGTGAGCATGGAACACCATCTTAGAAGCATGAACTCGCATTATATAATTAATAATCCTATTATTTGTACCCAGCAGTTTCGGTTCGTAGTTGCCAGGTTTTGCCAGGCTCTTGCATGACGTCAAAAACCAGACAATGCGTTGTCACGTGGGTCCGGAAAGCCGTGACGTCTGGCAGGCATGTCGTCTGCTTGACACGCACGTGGTGCGCGTAAACACGGAGAGCCGGGCGGAGGGCAAGTCGAACAGCTCCGAGTCGGAAAGAAGAGTTTTATTTCGGCGAAGACACCGATTATGAGGAATCGCGGGATGACGCAGACGAAGAAGACGCCGCGGTTCCGAAGAGGAGGCAGGCGTCAGGCCCGACGCAGCTCAGATTGTGCCAGCGAACGCCGAGCGTGTAGGCAACGTCAAATGGTAAAGGCGCGCTCACACTAGGCCGACGATCGGCCGATTTCAGTCTGGCGATGGTCGGCGGCAGCGATTTTCGTGCCGTCGGCGCGTCTGTCACACTGCGCAGACGCCGACCGAGCGCCGGTCGTCGCTAGCTGACGAGCGCATCGCCGTCGCGTCGCCGAGATAGCAGCCGTCGGCCGACCCGTGTGTCACACTCTGCCGACAACAGCGCCGACCTCACGCCGACGTTGTCCCATCCCGACAGCTCGACGCTGCTGCTTCGTGCGCGCTGCTCGTCTGCTAGCTCCGTTGATGAAGACGTCGTGGAAATCGAACTTATCTTCTCTTATGGGACCAGTTCGCACTAAAGCGATGTGAAGAGTAGGCCTTTTATTATAGCACAGTCGACTTCCAAAGCGCCGTCACCTGCGGAAGCGAGACCACCTAGACCTAGCGACAACTAGGGCAGCCTGGGACCAGCGCGCAGTTCAGGCGCGTTCACACTAGGCCGACGGGACCCCGAGGTCGACGCGACAGCGACGGTCGCGTCGGCCAACCTGGTCGTTCCCCGACTAGCCAGTCACACTGCACCGACGACGACGCCCCAAGGACCAAGCGTCGTCCTAATGTGACAACGCCGCCGACCAAAACGAGACCCGTTGGCCGACGTGCCTTGGGCATATCGGTGGCCGAGCGAAAACATTCGCCGACCAAAAACAAGTAGCGAGCTCAGAGCGCGAAGTGCATTCATTATTTAGACAAATAATGCACGCGCAGCAACATTCATCAAGCCATATGGCCACTTGGCCGACGCGCCGCACTGATCGTCGCTTGCGAACTGCCGCCCCACTGCAAGCAGGGACACGGAGCGGTGAGCATCGCTGCGCCGCTATACCCAAGCTCCGCCCGCAACCGGTGTCGCACTTCGCCGCCGTACAGCAGTCCCTCAGAAAGACTGCTCGAGCAGCGACAAAGCATGCCTGCTTATGTTTCGAGCTTTCGGCAACGGCATCGCTCGCGGGCGCTCCGGGCGACGAGCTCTTCTGCTGCCTGGTTGCCGTGGTCGTCGCTAGGCCTATAGCCTCTTCCGCATCGAAGCCGCAGCGGCCGGCGCTTCGGAAGTTGCCTGCGCTCTAATAAAAGGCCTACTCTACACATCGCTTTACTGTCAACAGCATCATCTCACAATAAAATAATAGTATGGTAAATCTCCACGACGTCTTCAGCAGCGAAGCGAGCGGGCGCCAGGCGAGCCGGACCGCAACGTCGGGCCAGCGGCAGCTGCGAGGCGGTTGTGGCAAAAAGTTTGCTCGTATCACAGTCGTTACCTTTGGCAGCAGCTCAGTATTCGTCAGCGATCCTCAAAAATGACACATTTTGCACATTTCTTATCCCAGGGTTTATTATTTACGTCAAGAACACACTTTAGCTCCTTTTTATGACACGCCGGCAGACGGGATCCAGGCTGGCCGGCCGGCATACTCGGCGTACTTCACGTTCGCACAAGAAAATACATAACATCCATGATACCAGAGAATGCTTCCTACATTAGAGCACGGGCAATATGCCTGTGCAAAAGTGGATCTTTCGGCAACGCCGGGCGTAAAGCACCGTCGCACTCGCGAGCGTGCAGAAAAAAAAGACTCGTGAGCACTCGTAACCAAGGTTGCTAGGCCGCGAAACCGCAAAACTTGGTCTCGTACGTCAGAAAACTGTGCAATGACGTAGGAAATACTTGCTTGTGTTTTCTTCTCTGTTCCTACGTCACACTGATGCACTAGCGATGGCTCAGACTTCAAGAGTGAGCATTTTCACAAACTTTAAAATGAAATTAAAATATGTTCTAGACCTCCCTTAAATTTCATACTTCGCTCTTATGGTCCTCGCATACAAAGGAAACGTATGGCAGTCTTTTGTACAACCTTGGAATTTGATGTCTCTACCCCTTTAATGCATAAAATTGAAATGTGAGCCTGCGTAAGCATACAGCAAGGCATTTTCACTGTCGATGTGCCTAATGTGCGAGCGAACATTTAAAAGGTGAAATATTCCTAAACTAGAGCTGCGATTCCGTTATATAGCGCCGCCGTTCTTTTCCGCGTGCAGACGCTGTCGTCATCCGCCTCAGGTGATATGGCCTACGGCCGCGCCTGCAAAGTGGAACTGCGGCCATATCTTCAGGACCTGGTTGGCGCTCCTGGTTAGCCGTACGGGTTAGCGCACTTCACGGCGGCGAAACGTAACTATGGTAGCCACCATAACGTAACAACGGAAAGAACATGCCGTGCGGACCACCTCAGACATGTGCGGGAAAGAAATCTAATATGTAAATATTCTTGCCGAAAATTATTTCAGTCAGCTTAAGAAATGTCATCACAAACACAAATATTTTTGGCTACTTTTGGGCTACGCAAAAATTTCGCTTTTGGCTACGTTTGGGCTACTATGGAGGCCAATTTGGCTATCTGAGGTCGGAGCGATCTGGCAACCCTGCCTGTATGGCCCTGGCGGTAGCCGACAATAATGCAAAGCTTCTAACCTGCAGCTCAATCATTACCAATTCGACCACAGAGGCAGAAGAGGCAGCCATCGCGCTTGCTCTCATTTCTACATCTGACACAAAAATTATCTCCGATTCCAAATCTGCAATTTTAAATTATGCGAAGGGCTACATATCCAGCACCGCTGCTCGTTTACTACGTTTCTGGCAGCCCCGGCGCCTCATCACCCGTAGTGGAGTGGCGTTCAGTTTCTCTTTCACCAGGTTCGATATCGATCAAGTTCGATAGGCGATCAAATTCTGTTTGTGTTGTAGATACCGACTGCTCTCTAACTGCGAAAAATAAAAACTTTAATAACAATCTAACTGAATATTACACTTGTTTTTAGGCGTGTGAAACAGCATAAACAAATGGCTTTCAAGGTGCTTTCATAAAGTTGTTCCAAACACGACTTGTCTGCCTCCTAGCAACCATATTCTTTTGAATGGCTTCTGGATAGACTTTGACTGCATGCAAGATTTTGGTAGTGTTGAAATCTGACCCTTTATATCCCACAGGTGTCGCAAGCGATAAGCACTGCCAAAACATTGCCATCCCTTGACCGATGGGCTGTCTCTCACAATTGTACACCTGCCAAGAGAATTTTACACGTTGTATTACCACTTTCGCTTCGTAGCTTGCTTTGTGTAATTATCATTTAGTGTCTTAAGTACCGACTCTGAGTCTTAGAATCACTGTGATCCCGTCAAGAGAGTTGCACGTAGTTTAAATTTATTTACTGTCGCCATCGCTTCTGTCACCATGACTATATGCTTATCGTCGCATTGGTCCCCCCCTCCCCCCCACTGATGTTTCTCTACCTGCGTGCCCCCCTCAGCTGCTTCGCTCCGCTATCCTCGCCTCTGAATGCGTACACATCCACCCAGCGTCTGTAGCGACCCATCATTCCCTTCCCCTCGTCGTCGCTCGCTATGACCAATGCGCTTTCCATCCTTACAAAAACCATTTTAGACTGTCAATAGACTGTCCATAGACTGCCTGTAGAAAAATGCTTTAGACTAGCCTGTAGCCAATTAAACATTATGAGGTGCACTTAAGTCTCCTAACGTGCGTAAATGCGAAAGCTGTGCGCGGTCCACCTCCTGCGCCATCTGCTGGGACAGCGCCGTACATTTCAGGGGGGGGGGGAGGCTTCAGTGGGTGCCGCATGATGGCGCTATGACTGCACGCCAAGCATAGAAGGAACTTACCAGAAACGATGGAAATTTGGTACTCGCTTTATTGCGATATCTGTAATTTCATGCAATCCGTCGCGGTGGCTCAGTGGTTAAGGCGGCCGCGTTTCGATGGAGGCGAAACGCAAAAGGCGCCCATGTACCGTGCGATGTCAGTGCATGATAAACATCCCCAGGTGGTCAAAATTATCCCGGAGACCTCGACTACGGCACCTCTTTCTCTCCTTCTTCTTTCACTCCCACACTCCTCCCTTCCCTTACGGCGCGGTTCAGGTGTCCAGCGAGATATGTGAGACAGATACTGTGCCATTTCCTTTCCTCAAAAACTAATTTAACAATTAACATGCTGATAATTACTCATGTAGGATTCAGTACATATTTCGAAGATAAATTTTTAAGCCTGTACGTTCACTAGACGTGCCGTTATTCACCTTCAAAAAGTCGTGGCGGAGCGGCAGCGTCCCTGCCTCACACGTCGGCGAACCGGTTTGATTGCTACCATGACCCCGATTTCCTTTTCTTATTATATTAATCACCGTACGAATTATCATTCCCAGATCGTGCGGACACTTTTGTGGACAGCCTCTGTCTGCAACTTCCGTCAACGCCACTCATGAGCCAAGAAAGGCTTTCGCCTTAATAAGAGAGCTATTCGTATTTCCGAAATATCGTACCAAGGCTACAGGCGCCGCATTAGACACATGATACCAAATGTGGAAAACTGAATGAATTGAAGAAGCAGATAATAAACTCATGCTGCTATATGCCTCAGCTCTGTGACTGGAGTAGTTTAAAAATCATTTTCTTGAAGCAGCTTCGACAAGATTGAGGATAAGGCATACGCGCCGTACGTACCGACGTTAATAGATTGCATACTTAAATTTCTAAACTGTGCCGCCTGAGCAGGGCGTGACTCGCTCCTAGGCAGTGTGAGAGCGCTGCGGCCACGTTTGCACGGTGTGAGCAAGTGGCTGTGCTTTTCCCGTTGCCAAGGTTTTTCCTTTACGTTGTTGTTTTTGCCGCTCTACCTTTGTTTTCTTTTGATTTCCCAACTGTGAACGCGGGTCCAGTTCATTCCGATCTTTAAATGTCGGCCGTTCACCCCGGCAGAGTGAAAAGCAAAGGTTTTCAACGCTGCGACAACGTACTCGAATTCCACGACCTGCTCCGACGGGGCAGCCGCTTTGTGCCGCAAACAGACGCCCCCTGCTACCTGTTTTGCGTTTCAACTTCAAACACGTTGACGTTCAGACAGTATGTCGACCTGCTTCGTGGGAGGTTTTCGTCCCTGGTTATACTAGCAAATGAAAAAGAAGCATGATTAAGGAATGCAGCGCTATAGGCCGAGGGACAGAGTAGATTGAGCCCCTAGGATAGGTCTCTCCCGCAGCACTAAGGGCAATAAAAATGTCACACAGTTATTGTTTATTGCTATTAGGTAACAAAAATAATTTAAATCACAATGAAGGAAAAGATGTTGACAGCCGCGGCATCTACCATGAAAACCTGAAGCACCTGAGCTATGTCTAGCGGGAATAAAGGGACAGGGAGAGGGAAAGAAAGGGCTGAGCGATAGTAAGAAAGGATAGGGGTAGGGCTCGAATATACACTATTTAGAAATGCAGGATATGGAAATAAGGAAAAGACGACAAGACGGGCACTTTTTCGCACATTTTGCTCCGCTGTATGACCCCCAGCTTCTTGAGAGGTGAGCTAGAGCTATTCCTCACGCAGACAAACTCCCATTTCCAGCCGCAAACATAGTAAAAAAGGTATAAGCACATCATCAAGGGCGATTTTTTGCTGATCAACTTGGGTTCGTGGGCACTGCAGGAGGGTGGCATCAAATCCACCTTTTTTGTACATGACTATTCGGAGGTCGTGGGTTCGGATCCCACCGGCGGCATGTGGTTGTTTTTTCTTCTGCTTTTCTAATCAATTAGCATTAAGCGATAACACATTCAGTAATATTCTAATTGATCAACACCACAAATTAAATAAATAAATTTTAAAAAAATCCCCTGTGCCCCTTGGTTTCTGTGGCTGTTGGCTTCTGTCATATTAATTGTAAAGTAATAAGGGAGTAATTACTCAATGACGTCCACCCGAACGCAGCCATACGGCTACAAACGAAAGCTAAACAGCTTTCTCAGAAGCAACGCAGTTTAAGAAAAATTCGTCCTGGTCCGGCGTTGGAACCCGGGACCACCGCTTCACCGGAGCAGTCGCTCTACCAATTGAGCTAGCCAGGACGGGAAGCTTATGGTAGAGCTAGAGCGAATTGATCAATAACTCGAAGCTGGAGCTGTGTTGGTCAAATCTTCCCTTAAAGATCTGACTAATTGTAAAGTAAGTATAGAATATAGTAAGAGATCATTATGAGCATACTGATCGGAATTTTTTGCTGTTCCAATGCGTAGCAAAATTTTGCATTGAAGGTTTGTCCTGCTCTTGAATCTGATAATTACGACTACCATAGAAAATGAATGTGGTGCGTTTTTGAGAATAAATAGCACAAAACTAGAAACTTGCCGACGTGAATGTGTTTCAGGGAACACTGAGTAATTTTCAAAAATAAGGTTTTTGGAGTAAGAGTATGGCTTTTGCGGGATAGTATTATCAGTGTTGCGGGACACCAGAAAACCGGAGAATCGTTTTATGTAGTAATCTGGTTGAAAACGTTTTACTAATCAACAATTTAATTAGTAAAATTGGCGCCTAGTTGCAATTAAAGACTTTGTTGATTGTTCAGGTGCAGTGCTACGACATGCGAAAAAATTGCGCTCACAAACAACTTTCGCGGGAAAAAATGCACTTGTCGAAAATCGGTATGTTCCGGCAAAATTCCCAAACTTGCCCAGTTACCTGTCTTCCGCATCCAAAAAGCGGCGATCAATGAAGAAGACGGAACAAATTTCGAGGCGTACAAAGCTTGTCGCTTGTCAGACGCATCAAAAAGAGCCGCAAAATCTCCCAGGAGACTGGCAGGCCATTGACGTTTCGAACATCATCGACAATAGAACATCGCTGCGACTGCCTCGAAACTGGCAATTGTGGTTCTGGAAGACGAACCTGTGGACTCTCGAGAAGTCGTTTTGTGTGATGCAAGAATGAGCACAGATGTCTGCGCCATTCTCAAAAGCATTGCAACAAAAAGCATCGCTCCAGGGAGTGGAAAACTGCTACAAGTATCGCTTGTCGATTTGCCGGTGCGCTGGCCGAAAACCGGGGAAGCGATAGGACAATTGGTCCACAACCTAAATTATGTTTTTGATGTACCCGCAGTATTGCCAGTGGTTACAAAAACTCTGCAAAGAGCACTGAAACTATGTAGCACAAGTATTGTACTGTTCTGACAGATTTTGGCAGAGGATTATAAGCCATGTGGGTCAGCATGACAAGGATATTAAAGACAAATGCTTTGACAAAGCAGTTCAGGCAGATTCTGCCTCTAGCAGCCAATGGGCTTAGGAAGTAGCCTGATTCATGCTACTGCCGCACGCGAACTCAAGATAGAAATAAGTCGACTGTGTGTTATGCTCAAAAATGCTCTCACGGCTTTTATAGACGACACTGTCCAGGACTTACCGGCTCCTCAGAAGATGGCGATTCGTGCCGCACTCATGCAGCAAGCAGGAAAGTCACCGTGTGTGTGTATATAAGCACAGAACAAAGTGGCTCATGGCCTGCCTTGTTCTGAGGCTGAGGAACCCGATATGTTATAAGACGCTGTCTGATATGAAGATCGCTCTCTTTCTCAGCTCTAACAGTCTCGTGTAGCTGCTCAAGGGTAGCATCACACCTATGGCTCAAGCTCGAGGTTATGGGCCACTTCATTACAGCTTCTTACCAATTCCATGGCTTTGTCAACTATGGAGAGCTCTCTATGTTTACTCAGGCAAGCTATAGCAGACTACCCTATGTTTAAGTCGGAAGCAACCAGCTGCAACATATGCAAAGAATGATGCCGCACCAAGATGAATTCTAATAAAGATAGCATTGAGTTCTATTCTACAACTATATGAGTACAGAGGGAATATGGTGGCAGTAATAAGTGATGGTTCAGGAAGCAATAAATTCACGTGGACGCACATTAGAGTCAGCGTCAAGCTAAAGTTCCCGGGTCCAAGGTTGAACATTCTTGCGCTCTCGGTGCATCACTGCACTAGATCTGCAATGTTCCTCACATAATGAAGTTCATTAGAATCATTTCATGAAGCACAAGTAGGATCAGCCGAGTTACTGCATGGTGAAGATCTTCCCTCCGCACGTCAGCATTTTTTTAACTGTATTCTTCTCAGATAGTTTGCTTTGGAGGCGCTGCTTAATAATAGCAATTCAAATCGGAGATAACCATTAAAGGGGCTCTCGAAAAGGCTCTAATAAAGTTTCGGTATCCCCAGGATGTTCAAGCATGCCGCTTCGCAAATATTGTCCAGCGTGAAATTCTTTAAAGCGCTTTTTAGAAGCGGAGTTATATGTAGTCGGAATTTGAATTTCCGCGTCTTCGCGGCTTTCCCTCTTTTCTCGTCACATTTTGTACACTGGAAGGTCGGAGCTCCACCGACAGCCACCCCTCCAGGGGCGAAGCTTTCTGATCCGCCGGAGCTACGCCGCTTATTGGCCGCGACCATGGTATCTGGCTGACGTCTCTAAGAATCTTTCCAAAAGCCATCTCTCAACTTGTATACGCAGCTGCGAGTGACGGAGGAGGGTGCGAGCATGAAAAAGTCGCCGGGAAGGGCTCGCCAACTTTCGCGCATGATTGTGGGTTCTCTGTTGGGTGTAAGAGTGTACTATTTGGCTCAGGTGTTCATGACAACACAATGCAGTAATTGAGCGAGTTGATGTGCTCTCCTTGGAAGCAGTTTCAGAGCCCCTTTAATTGAATTATGGGCACCATATGCGCCTATTCCAAGCAGAAAACAAAGCCCCCATAAAAGTCGCTTTGGAACTGACTGCGTATGTTGTGATCCTCCATGTCCTTCAAAAGATGAACGTCCATCTCTCCAGTTAGGTACGGTGTTTCGGATAGAACTTTTTAACCTTATACCATCCTGCCTCTCCTATCTCCTGCCTCTCTACCGACTTGTCCCAGATTATCAATCTTGAAAACAGCGAAAACAAAAAATACTTTGCTGTTTTCAGCTTACATTCATGTGTTTAAAATTTGGTTTTTTATTGAGTTATTCAGCCCTCAATTTGTTATTCATGTTCACCATTTCAATCTCAGTGTCGCTATCAGCTGCAAGGTGTAGAGGCTTCGGTTATGGTGCCGGAAAAGTCACCTTTGCAAAACTTTTCAATTACTTTTCTACAACAACACCAATGTGACGAGCGCAATAATGACGAGCGCAGCTGCCAAAAGATGCCGTCATCTTCGTCGACAGGTGGAGCTGTCGGCGCAGCGACGTGGAGCGCTGCTCCGTCCTCAGTCGGTGTGCGGCAGCTAGTGGAGGAGGATGGCTCCCAAGCGGTGCAGCGGTTCTGCGCAAGGTCGTTCGGCTCAGCAGAGGAAGCGCGACTCTCTGAACACGAAAAGGCGAAAGAGCAACGAACGCATGCGTCAGCGACGGCTGAACGCGTCTCCAGGCAGCAAAGCCAGGGAGGCTGTACGAACAAACATGGGCAGTCATTGGAAGTAGAAGTACCGCGACTAAGGCTTTCGCCAAGCGCACTTAAGGCTGCCAAAGTGCCTCATAGTTTCTTTATTTGTCGATAATTAGTTGATAGTAGCGTTTGTCCCGTTCATCTGCCCTCCTCTCCTCTTTCCCGCTACATGCATTCCCTGTAGCAAAATCAACCAACCCGACCAGCAGAAAGTATTGGTGCACTTGCGTACTGCCCTCTAATCAACTTCTTCCTCCACGGAAGAAAAATCACAAGCAAAAGAGAGTTAAACTGACTCTGGTACTGACCACTGTTTTGGCTTCTAAAGAGGTTGTTCAGTGCATGTGGTTGTAGAGCGCAGCTCTTCAACGCCCGTTCGGTTGTTGAGCGACTTCCCTCACCATCGCCGTCGCTGTCGGCGTAACCGGGCGCCGAACATAAAAGCACACGCACGTGCTTGCGCACGTGCTTCCCGCGCGGGCGCATAAAGTGCAGCCGCTCGCTCAAAGATGGCGCCAGAGCCGGTGCAACAGAATCACGCCCGCAAAACTCCTAGAAACTAGAAACTCCTAGACCTAGAAACTCGTAGAAACAATTCCTGTTTACTCATGGAGTGCGCGTAACCTTGTGTCTGTTGTGTAATGCCCTCTTCACTTGGAACATGTGTGGCGGAGCCCGGTCGGACTGAAGAAACTCGGAACCACTGGAAACCTCACTACTCGCCTCACCAACGGTGACGCGGGTCTCGGTGGGGGGGTGGGGGGTGGAGGGGGGGGGGGCCAAGCGTTTGTAATTCGAACTCTATGTGCATTCATGGTCGAAATAGGAAGAGTTGCATAGCTCCCGGTAAACAAAGGACGTTGTCCTTTGGCGCGCTGACTTAAGAAGGTCGTCGCTTCCCGTGACTGCATGAAGCCTTGCGCTGCCCTCTGTTGGCGTGTCACCAAACTTGTCTAGAAATTTTTGATGTCGCCTTATACAGAGCCCGACAAATCAAGATATGTGAAAATTTTACAATTATATGAGGACGATGGCAATGTGGGGCCCTAGATCGAGTTCTTCGATCCAAAGAAGGGCCGACGTTAATTCTGAAGTCATGATCTTTCGCTATTGCTTCCAACAAATGACATTAGGCGCCACTCCTTCAAAGGCGGTTATCCGTTACTGATGATTCCTGTTTCTGGTTTCAATTCTGGAAAAAGTGTAAATATTCAACCATGTGAATTGAAATATATCAACGGCAGGCAGTAAGGGGCATATTTTTTTCTTCGAATGGAAGTAACTTTCTCTTTCAGCAGTTGTCCAAAAATATCACGAAACGCGATTATGTTAAAAGCGCTTGGAACGAAAAACCTACAAGATGGGATTACGGGGACTCTTGTTTGTTGCAGGAACTCGGTGCGTTCGAGTACCCGTAACCGATTAGGAGAAAAAAAAACGGCCAGTTTTTCGACGTGTTCGCTTTATATCGTTCATCGGTGGCTGTGGGCTTTCCCTCTTTTTTTGTTTATTTCTTGCCGCATTTAGCATAAATCTGGATACTCGCACTCATCGCCAGAGCACGGGCAGCGGCTTTTACCAACGGCGTCCCGGACTAGGGACCCGATCAGCCTTCCCTTCAACTAAGGCATTGTGGCTTTCAATAAATGTTTTCATCATCATCATCGCCGCTCTCACGAGCGTTCTATACACTCTTATAGCACAAAAAGCGAGTTGCATCCACACCGCTCATAAAGAGGCCATAGAGAAAAATACCGGCCCGACAGGAGATACAAAGGCACACAAAATGCACCTAATTGCGCTTGCGTAACTTCGAATGATTTGTTTCACATGAGCGTTACCCTTTCTTTCACGTAATGCTCGGTGCGAAAGCTTTCTTTTTCCATAGTAACGAGGGTATTCAGTATGCCTAAAATGCAGCCACTAACTTTCAACGCAAAGAGAGCACGTGTTCGGGTAAACTATGAGTGAACGCGCACAAAAAGGAGGCAAGAAAGTGATTCAGGCCCGTGTCAGAATGAATGAAAAATGTCCAACGTGTCTAGACACACTTCCACACACCGTTCCCTGCTTTCTCTTTATATAGGAGGTATTGAAGACTCAGTGCGCACGCAGCCAATATAATAGTCAGAAAAAAAATCTGCGTGCCTCTACTCAATAAATCAAGACGTGGACTTTGAGAACTTCGCCTGCTGGGATGCACCGTCTAAACAGGCTGCATCTTTGGACGGTAGAAACAAGTGTTTCGAGACGAATAACTTACTAGATATGGGCTACGTTCGAGGGCAAGTTTGGCTTTTCACGGAGCATACAAAGTCTCCTCTGGCTGCTAAAATATGCCTATTGCGTATTCGAGCAAGCCTTGCCTGTCAGTTTAGACCGGTATAAGCTGCAGACGCAGACGAGACATGGACTTCAAAACAACAATAAAATGGTTTTCTCTCGATGTCTCAAGCAATGGTAAAAACACCGCGTACATAGCTACGTCAGTGTTTACAATACACTGAACTAACGAAGAGTTCGGCTTGGCTCTATGAAGTACCATACGCTGTGTAAAAATTTGCACTACTCCACCACGGCCCGAGTTTAGATGCGTTTTTGAAAACACGCAAAAACGAATTAAAGGCAGCAGTAGCTCTATCTGTGAAGGTACTCTTCTGCGTCGTTTTTGTCATTTCTGCTACCGTGTGGAATATCAGACAGTGGGCGATGCGGTTACGGTAGAAGGAAAGGATACAATCTAGAAGAAATAAACGGCTGCTATGCATCTCAAAAGCACTACAAGATATTGAGGCGAAAAGCTTTCTTGCCTCATGAATAGCATGGACGGAAGTTGTAGACAGAGGCTTTCCGCATAAGTGTCCGCTGGTGCTGTCAATCCTAAGAAAATAAAAGAAAATTCGGGTCTAGGTGGTAATAGAACACTGGCCGCCGGCGTGCGAGACGGGGACGCTGCACTTCGCCGCGACGCATTTTTTCTTAAATATGGTATTTATTACAGTGAAGCAATCTTCGATGTACATGAATATGCAGAAAATATGAAGAAAACAACCCCGAATAAACAATGCAAAATCCGGCTCACCTAAACCAAGCACAAGAAAATAACGAACAAAGAGCATATCACTACTACATAATAGTACCATACACCTAAACAGTGATACCGTAGAAAAATGTCAATAAAGATTGAAGTGGTTGCCACGACACTTCAACGTTCGAAGTTCAATAAAGACGCTTTTAGTGAATGCGCAGGCCTTAAAAACTTATCTGCAAGATATGTACTGACAAAAATTTGCGTTATTCTTTTTTAAACCTTTTTTTCACGTAACAAGAATCAATACTGCCCCAATGCCTGTGACTGCGACCATATTTCGTTGCGCTGCTGGTAAGGAGTTTTCTCCGCGAAGTGCTTCCATTTTTTTAACATCATTTCTCCTTCTTAAAGAAAAATGTTACCTGAAAAATAAAAGATAGCCTTTGTTATACCACTGAAAAAGAAAGTGCGATGACGGAGGCGATACTCTAGAAACGTAATTTATATGCTTCTAGAGGGGACGCTGATAATGTCGACTGTCTTCAGCAGAGATAAAAAATATGATGAAAAGGCAGATGGGCACTTTCTGTAGAACTGTGATAAACCTACAAAAGATAATGTTTCACTTCAAATCTCATTAGTTTAGCACGGACACAGCTAACTAGGAACGTGAATATGAGACAGAAACAAGCTCTGAGCAGCCTAGGCTAGGTACACAGACAAACCAGTTCGAACGAGCAGAAATATGAGAGAAAGTAAACATTTGGGGCAGTGCTCGGTTTAAACAAATGCCGAAAGTGTACTGCTTGCAGGGATTCGCGTCTACAAAATCGACACACTCCTTTTTTTGGCTACTATGATGCTTTCGTCCACCAGTTGGGAAAAGTAAAGCTAACGCTGCCTCCTGTGCAGAAGCAATATTCCCTGAAGCGGCTGGCTAACGAATATGACGAGCCACTCTCTACGCTGTGGTAAAACGAGCCGTCCGCCAGTTGTTCCACTCGAGAAGGGCCTCTAAA
This sequence comes from Amblyomma mixtum, assembly GCF_055824585.1. NCBI lineage: Eukaryota > Metazoa > Arthropoda > Arachnida > Ixodida > Ixodidae > Amblyomma > Amblyomma mixtum. The sequence continues at coordinate 48,654,486 of NC_143018.1, forward strand.
TTGTGGCCAGGTCGTCCATCTTTCACCGCTTGACAGCTGTCACTTTGTGCGCCACGCTGTTTTCGTTTTCCACACGCCTCCGGAGCTGTGAGCGCATGCGTCTGTCACCCCAATTTTATGGGAAATTTCTGCATTCTTTCATCTCGGCGCATGAACCAAATAAGAGGGCCCAGGATTGTGGCCAGCTTTTCTTCTTGTTTTTTTTAAACACCAAATGCTTGCTATAGGGAGGCAGCTTGTAATGAAACAAAGATCCGGCTAATTAAATGAACCTCTAATGTTGAGAGGCCTTATCGGAATTACTCTAGCTGGATCGAGTCACGCTCATTACGCCAACAGTTGACAAACTGATCTGTGTTTGTACATATTTGGAGTTACTGTATAATTAAGATAAGTCTATATCGTGTTGATACCAGAGATAAACGTCCAAGACCGCACCGCAAGCGGTGGTTCTGACTCATAAAGCGGCGATGCCCTGTGGCCAAATGAGTTCGAAACACAGAGGCTAATCAAGTACCTAAACGTGCTCGAAACAAATAGTACAACCCAAGTAGCTAAACGCGCGCGAAATAGAAAATCAAAGCCAAGTAGCTTTTTGGAAGTCATTTTGGCTCGTCGCGTGCATAAAATATTTCTAAATATGTTTGTGCAAGCACCACCGTCCTCGTTGCATGCATGAGATAGATCGACTTTACCTGCCGGAAATTCCACTTTTTTTCGCCGAATAATTCGCTGACCCTCTAAGCTTAGCTCTATTGATTTTTCTCTTTGTTGTACCTGCAAATAATAAAATCAGGCGATAATTTAAAGATTTGTGACGCGTTCTGCCCCACTCTCACGTATACCTCCATCCCACCTTAATGACAACGCTTTAATGACACCTTAATGACAACGCACATCCTTTCATGAAAGGGTGTGCGCTGAAGGTCAAGTTGTTCTCTCTTTGCTCTTTTCTGTTTACAGGATACGCTGCTCGCCGTACACCCAAGTACAAGGCTCAAGATGCATCAAAACTGGTTCACAGAAGGTAGTAGGGTGTAGTTTGGACTGCTGGCGATGTGCAGCTCTGAAATTCAATCTGCTAGTCAGGCAGGCGCACCTGTGGTCTTGCATCTCTTTCTTCTACTTTTGTGATTGATTCGGTTCAAAAATCCTTCAGATGAAGTTTATTCGTTCTTTGTTCTTAAATGATAACGGTTAAGACATTTCTAACACCTGCGTACATTTGCGAAGACGTAAAGTGGTTGTTTCTGCGACCTCGACGACCATAACGTAATCGGCCACCGTGTGTATGTACCATTCGTTTAGAGGCAACAACAACGCACACATTCGACAATTCAGGCCTTCCAGCGCGCTTTCCATGTTTTACGCGTTATCTCCGTAGCATTTAATGCAGAAATTCAAAAACCAGAGAAAAAGGTTCCTACTCACCAAGGTGCGAGACCTGCGACCAATAAAGCGAGAAGGAAAAAAATCCATGACACCAATGAGAGCATTTTATGCACCGCCATTGGTTCTCCGTCGCTAGGACGCAATGGTGAGGTACACGTAGGCTGTATTTTTACCGAAAGTGTGCATAGACGTACTGAGTAGACACGGATGCAGCCAATAGCCGCTGATTCTAGGAATGTCACAGTGATGACGGTAGACCTAAAGCTATGTATATGGTGATCGCAGAGAGACCAGTCACAGCGCGGATGACAGCGAAAAAATTAAGTCCATATTACCGCAGCTACTGGCCGATATCACAGCCAAACAGCAACTTTTAAGCACTTCCTACGCCCGTGCCAGTTGCAAAGGGGCTGGCCAATTCATCAGTTACCCCTTTTCTGGTGATTACACTTAAGCAAACGTTTTAAGGGGGAAGCCTTCTATGTCCCATCAGCACAAAAGCCCACGTCCGTCGTCCGACGGCGTCTATGGCACAAGATTCCTCGATAACGTGGCAACGCTCTTGCATGACGTCAGCAGCAACCATAAAATAGTTAAGTCTAGAGCAGAGAACAAAAAACAACTTTTCTTCTGAGGGCGCGAGAAGGTAAACCAAGGACCTGCAGATTGCGAGGCTTACAGGCTACCCTTAGTCCGCAGAACCGCTTTTTATAAACATGTTATTTATTACGCTGAAAAATATGTTCTCTTTACAAGAACTCTTTACAAACGTTTTAGAAACCGCCACGAAAGTAATCTAAAAAAGACATAACAGAGCACAAGACGAAAGATAAGGCTGCGAACTCCACTAAGAGGGAATACCACTCCAGTCTGAAGTAAGCCTCTTCGTACACTTCCCCCAGTTAAGCAATAATTTCGCAGGAAGGAGATTTCGTCGAGAGAACTGATTAACAGTGACGGTACATCATTCTAGTTTTCCCAAATGCTGTCTAGCCCGATCAGAAAAAAACGGCCGATGGCTGGTACTGGTACTAAGAAGGCTGGTACTATCTCTTGTTTAGACAAAGAAGTGGTGCAGTTGCACCATAGCGGCCAGTCCCGTTAAAAGAAGACAAGCTCCCGCGTGAAACAGCGAAAATTGATCGAGTGCACGAAACTCGACGTCCCCGCCGATTTCAGGGATGTCTCGGACGTGCTTGGCTGCCACGATCATGATGCGAAAAACTCTACTTGATTGCACATACAGCGCTTGTCAGGTCATGGTACTGTGATTCGATCTCGGCCTCTGCGGCTGAATTTCGATGGAGGCGAAATGCTAGAGGCCCGTGTATTGTGCGATCACCCAAATTTCCGGAGCCCTTTATTGCGGCGTCCCTCATAGCCTCAGTCGCTTTTGCGACGTTAAACCACCCCACTCCCCCTAAACCATAAACCTATTTATTGTTTTAGGCACCCTGTTTAGAACGCACTCCCTCTCGTCCCTTGCGGCAGATTTTAACCAACAACGTCAAACAATAGCAGCTTATCACGGTGCTCAGTTCAGTAGTCGTTTACCTAAAATCGACGCACATAATTCATTGTTGTTGAAACCAGCATTCACATTGTATTTTATTAAAGTGTCGCTGCCATTCTGTTCAAGGCCATCGGAAGCATTAATTAAGTTTTAAAGGAGATGGAACAATGCAGTCTGTTTTTTGTTACTTCGAATGCCTTTCTTGTTTATCATGGGGCTTTAAGCGCCAGCGATGCGGGCAACTAATTTACGCGATATGCATGACCAAAAAATTCTAAAATATGCAAGAATGGCAGTAGTTGCATAAGTTATGCAACACGTCCACGCCCACTGTAGCACACTCTGTTGTGTTTATTTTGCATTGCCTATTTTTTTTTTCTGAGCTTCGCAGAAGTTGCGTCACACGACATGTCTAATGAATTCCATGGAGCTTAATCGCATAGAGCGAATAGTACGGACAACAGTACGGAGAATAGTTGCTATTGTTATACGCTTGCTGCTGCACTTCCAGGAGAGAATTAGATTCAGGACCTTTGCAAAGCGCGTCATCTTCAACATTTTACAGCCATTATTTCTCCAAATGCCACAGTTCTTGTCACGCGGAACTCTCTTGCGAGAATCTTAAGCAGTACTGCAGGTTTCATAGCGTTATCATGCACACCTTAAAATGTTTCATGTAGTCAGTTTTCAGTTCCAAGCCCTCTGAGGTTGGAGACCAATCGGAGAGATGCTCCGTGCCTCAAATAGGAACCGCGCTACGTCGTCCGGGCTTGGCTTTGTTAAGCCTTCCAGCAAAGATTTGGGGTCACTCCCACTGAGTACATACTGTACTGGCGTTCTTTTGTTCCCAATGTGTGTCCAGACGGCGTGTACGTGCCTGAAGGTAGTGGCACCTCTGTGCAGGTAATTAGCCTGTGTCTATCACACAAACCACGATGGAGTCCAAAACCCACACACAGCTGAGCAAACACAGCTGTTCGATCTACCGACAACCGACTTGATTAGCCTGTCAATTCGGTGTATGGCTCTTCAAGTCGGCCGTTCATTCCAGACACGACGCATTGTCCTATAGCCTTAACATTCGTCAGAGCAGGTGATGACTTAATTGCATGTTGCAATCCATAACGCGTCTGCGGATGGACTGACACGCCCCCTTACGTCCGGGCGGCACACGCAGCGAGGGCCCTGTTTTTGCGCTGCTGACTAACAGTCGTGAGCAATCAAACCAGTGGACGAAGTCTCTGTGTGCACTACGAGCAGTTCGCCGCGAAGGCGAAGGTGACGAGTTCGGGACATGGCGCTTATTTTCCCGACCTCCTCACTGGGTATATAACTATGCTTTGCGAGTTGGCATCGTCTCTTGAGATTATACTAAAGGTGCTACTAACTTAAGCAGACTAGTTTAAGTGGATCGCATACAGAACTATGCACACGCCAGCCTTTTACCTAGGCCTCCTGGGTTGCCTTTTTACGAACAAGTGCCAAACGAGGATCTCAGGTAAGGACATTGTGCAGATTAGCTGGCATTGATAAAAATCAGAATACATATGTAATTTAGAATTTTTTTTGCTCAGGGTTCACATCTAGTAATGTCCATTTTGTTATGACAAGAGTTCCACGTTTTTTCGTAAATTCGGACACACTTGTGCATAAGCTTGTCTCACTTAGATTTACTAAACGAACTACGCCCGTTCGAAGTTTTTTTGTTTGTACTCACTTGCTTCATCATTTTCAATATTTTCTACGTCAATTTAACCTCAGGACACTACAAAGGGGCAACTTAGACGTAACGGCCTTGGCAGAAAAAGTTTATTTATTTGGCATGTATGTCCTAATGGAGGACATACGGGAAACGTAATTTGACCCATCGTGTCTCCTTGTTTGCAGCCGGAAGCGTAGGACATGCTGTCGAAAACTCCATCAAAGACCTTGTGGAAAGCGCGAAACAGCGTGAAGTCCTCACGCAGTTCTGGGCAAAGTACGGAGAATGCGTCGATGTTGCTGCGGGACTCAAAAGCGAACACTTCGTCGAGGTACTCCGATCCAGACCCTTTAGCGCCTGTATAACGGTTTCGCACAGTTCCGAAAATGCAGCCTGTGTTGGCCTAGTGGTGCGGGCTTCCGAAGTGAACAACCGAAATTGTATTGTAGAAAGAGGCGCCTAATTCGAGCGCCTTTGCTGCAGAAAAGAAAGATAAAGAAAGTGTGGGAAAATTGTTCTAAATAGGCTATGGAGCGATGGCTTCGACCTGAGCAAACCTGCTTTTAGTTCGCGCAGATCAAAGTCTATTTTCTAATTCAGGATGCTGCCTTGAATGCCGACAAGAATTTTGTAGGCGCACAGGATGCATTTTTAATATTTCTTTGTTCACTGCGCATCTCTGCCTTGACCCTGATGCGTGTTTAAATTCAATTTAAAGATAACCTCAGAGGACAGCGTTAAAAACTTGCCGCCTATTTTTCCACCTGACAAGAACTCTGGCTTGGTTTATGGGAGGTTTAACGTCCCAAAGAAACTCTGGTTATGAGGGATGAAATAGTGAAGGGCTCCGGAAATTTCGACCACCTGGGGTTCTTTAACGTGCACTGACAAGCCACAGCAGGCGGGCCTCCATAATTTCGCCTCCATCGAAATTCGACCGCCGCGGTGGGGATGGAACCCGTGTCTTTCGAGTCAACAGCCGAGCATCATAGCCATAGTGCGACAATGGCGGCTCGGAAAGGTGTAAGAAGAGCACTCAGAGCACTGTTTTTCCTGCACGATTCTTTAACAGGTGGCTAGATAGGAGCCGAGGGAGAACTTTGCAATTTCATACTCCGCTGAATTAATAGGAATGACACACTTTCATTGGCTGGAAGAGGAAAGTGCTGTCCGCAGTAAAATATGAATCGGTCCGACGATGGTGTGAGTTTGTCTACAAAAGTTACGTCCGTTGCATTAGCGCATCAGGTTTTAGACCGCAAGTATAGCCCTTATAAAATTTACTACTGGGTGCCATCGTATTTCCACTCAGCTGTGAGGGCAGCAGTCTGATTGGTAGGGTTTACGCAGGCATCTTACTACGAATGCGCAGCAGTGTCTAAAACGCTCGTGCATTCAGCCAAGCTATAAACAGTTAAAGGGTCAATAGGCAGAGTATCCGCAGTCTTTTTCCGCGTCTAGGTTATATGTGTAACGAGCTGTAATTTATGTTGACAGTTACACTCCGTTGTCGTCGTTAGTAAGCAGCACGGCCTCTCTTTCGCTTGAAATAATTTAACATAAAAACTTACCCTAACATTTAAATGGCTGAAGCGGAAAATTTCGTGTGATTATAGTGCCGCAAACCTAAACTGAATGCTTGGCTAGTTTTAATTAGCCCCAGTGATGCGAATTTGAAAAAAAAATGCTGCTGCTAAAATCTACAAGTTTCATCATGTTAATGAGTAAGAACTGCCCAGTTCTTGAATTACAAGCATATTTTAACCGCGTAACATATGTCTGTCAATATTACCGCCCCCTAAAAGCCCATTTCATTCCTCACATGTGCAGTAGTACGCGTTTTGTTTTGTAATTGATGACGTAGGCTGTCCTTTGTTTTTTGACGCCGGCATTTGTTTCTTGACTTGTGCCGCGTATGAATTGACAATATATTACGTGCCGCTGCATGCTTTTCTCGCATCTTTTTATTTTTTGCTTAAATCTTTCAAATCTATCGAATTTTATTCTTCTGAGTAGTACAGGCTGGTCATAACCAAATGTTAGTTCTTTTACTTTACCACTAAGGCCTATCGATATGGGCTGAAGAAGGCAAAATGTTTCCTTAACCGATTTTTTTTTTATGTGAAACGGCTGCGTATCAACATTTCGCTTCACTTCCAAAAACCAATAAAATTTGAAACTAACCGCACAGTGCGGATTTGGTACTCAGTATTTTGTAAAGGGCCGTGAATTACGTCTGGTTCGCATCTACCTGAAGGTATGTTAATACATCTGAAGCAATGCGACGGTTGTTGTCGTCGGTGAAGTAGCAGCCACAAGCGGTCTCTTTAAAATCTTTTTTGCCGGCTTCCCACTAACCTGTGATACTTTTTAGCTTCTTGTGCTCAGTGGGTGTTGGTCATAAGTTTTACTACTCGCGGGACAGTGTCGCAGGACAACTCTTACGGCACGCAGTGAGTGCATTTGAAATCACGTGACCGATATCGCTCTAGATTATATGCAGTGGAAAATTTATTTCTGCTCTCGGACCTTACACGCAGCGGATGCGTCGGATACTCCCCTTCATCGTTTGGTGCCTCTCCGAACGGCTCAGCGGGCGAAACAACTTCCAGTGGGACGCAAACGCCGTGAGTTATTGCGCAACAGAAGCAGCCAACTATTTAATCAAAGATTTAGGTCCAGAGTGCTTGGGAGTGTAACTCCAAAGATGTGATTGTCGATCTTCAAGAAAAACACGCATCATCAACATTTCCTTACTGTTTTGCGTAGCACAAACGCAGCCGCAAAGCTCAGGTTTGTGTCTCGTTTCAATCACGTGACCAACAACTTCTGCCTACGCCAGTTTATTTCAGTCAAGCGTGGATGTTAACCCACACTAGAGAATAAAGAAATGAATCTATTTCGTTTATGTATGAACGTTGCAGTACACCCGGAGGTCAAATTTAACACCGCTAAATAAAGGAAACAAACTTTCATCGCATGAGAGGTAGCGCGAATCCAAGACGAAGGACAAAGAACAACGCTCCATAGGCGCTACCCTCATGCAGTGAATAACCGTTACCGACATGGCCAAGTTTACACCCTTGAACAAACTTTGAAGCTCAGCTATTCTCAACTTCTGTCGAGCGTGGCCTGACTGAGACAATACGTTTATTCTCTGTATTCAACAAACCCATCTGTAGGTATTGATGCACAGATTTGTTGCACATGAATTGGCAAATGATGGGTGCGAGCAAGACATGTGATTTTTGGAATATTTATTCAATCGCTCTCTTCAAGGAGGATAGAAAGAAAATTCTAAACGTACTGAAAAGATCTTCCAGCTTTTTCCCGTTACTTTAGCTTCACCTGAGGAGACAATATTTCCAAAAATTCGGATTCTATCGCACATACGGGGGCAACGGATACTCTTCAGAAAAATTTATTCAAAAGCTGTTCCAGCCTTGGGACACTTCGAAGTACAGTAGCTGCTTTTCAGAGCCCTCTATCAGAAGTCTAGTGGCGCTGGAGTCGTCCAGACGCTTTTCCCGGAATAAGTGGTGAGGTATACTGGATGTGTCACCTGAGATGTTCTGAATTTTTCAAAAATACGCTTTTTGGGCTAGAAGTGCGCTTTTTTCGCCATAGCATTGTCAGCGATGCAGCGTACCAAAATACAGGTAGGACCTGCTAGCTAGTAGTCTGGTTAACTAATACTGAGTAGTTAAATTTGAACTATTACTTTTAGTCTCCTTATTTATTGAGAGACGTGTAGACCACCGTAAGTAATCTGCGAATCAGTTTTTGGAATTTCGACAACGCAGTTGGCCTCGGCACTCTTGCCCAACTAATTTTGGCCAACTCGGCGAGTTACGTGCAGTACAGGGATGCTGTGTGTGCAAGCTTTTCGAAAGTGCGTATATTTTGGCGGGATGCAGGCAAAAAATCTTGGGCGATAGCGCCGGAAATGACTGCTTGTTGAAAATTCTAAAAGCTGATATGCATATTACTTATGGTGGGCTGCGAACCTATCAGTAACCAAGTATACTAACAGTAACAGTTAAGAAGTTAACTCTTCAGTGCTAGGTAACCAGCCAACTAATCAGCACGTCAGCTATATTCTGATGCGCTACACCGCTGACAATTCTGCAGCGAAAAAACCGCTGCACTACCTCGAAAAGCTCATTTTTAAAAATTGCAGGCACTTAAGTGAAGCACTAGGTATAATGATGAACTCGATGGAGAGAGGTTTTAGCCACGGAGAATTCATTCCCAAATTATGCGGAACAAGGTAAGCTGTGCCTCACCTTGAGGTGAAGAACGAGATGTAAAAGAGAGGAAGCCGAAGATGTGGATTCGGTGATATCGCACTCGACAATTGACTGGCGAACAATACGTGGAGTGGAGAATGCTTGGAGCACACAAGGTTTATAACCACGAGCTATGCTTCCCTGTGAGCAGAACACTGTGCTGAGAAGGCAGTGGGACCGGTAAGGCAATTTAATGACGACGACTTCACTGAGACTTTAGTGCTAAAGCACTTACACGTTCGCTTTCAGGTCGTGTTCTGCGTTCTGGATCCGATTAGGATAAGCAAGGTAAGATTTTCCCAATTTCCCTCACCGAATGTAGCATGGTCTGGGGCGCTAGGATAGCTACCAGTAGCATCCAGAGATCTAAACATTATGCTTAACGGAACAAATGCTCTTTGGCCCAATTGTTTACTATTGTCTACAGAAAAACTGCTATGGCCTGCTAATAAAAAAAGAGAAGCTCAGCGAGAAGTGCCATTCAGGAGCCCTCTTGAAAACTACAGTGACTTCGTTGACTGCGCTACATATTAATTCGTAGCTCTCTCATGTGTTCCTTCTTCGGAATGATGCGCAAAAGATTTGTAAACTGAACTTAAATAACATCATTAAATCGTCAGCTATGTGTGCGTGGTATGTAACTAAATCTATAACTTCGCATGCCATTCTTTGCCGGTTTCAGCAGCCAAGCGATTGTTGTGATACTGTTTGTTTATTTAAGGGGGTTTAACGTTCCAAAGTAACTCAGCCTATGAAGGACGCCGTAGTGAAGGGCTCCGGAAATTTCCACCATCTGGGGTTGTTTAAAATGCACTGACATCGCACAGTACACGGGCCTCTAGAATTTCTTCTCCATTGAAATTCGACTACCGCCACCGGGATCGAACACGTGTCGCGTCTTTCGGGCTAGCAGGCGAGTCTACCAGAGGTCAGAGTCCGTCAGGGATCATACACGGGTTAATGGCATCCTATTCGAAATCAAGGGCAAGAAGTGGGCTTGGGCAGGGCATGTAATGCGAAGGCACGATAACAGATTGTCCAAGGGAAGGGAAGTGTGGCAGGGGGTGGCACAAAGCTAAGTGGGGTGGTTGAGATTAAGAAGTTTGCGAAGATAGGATGGCCGCAGCAGTTACAAGACAGGGTTAATTGGAGAGATATGCGAGAGGTCTTTGTCTTGCAGTGGGCGCAGTCAGGCTAATGATGAAGATGATCCACCCCTGAAACGAACATCATTCAGCGCGCCAATTTATTAAATGCAACTTTTACCAATTGGTTAGTTGTCGAGTTAAAGAGTAGAAATAAGCTCAGAGCATTTTTAAATAGCAATTCGTAACATGAACTCTACAATATAATTGTTTATCTTTAAATGGACAGGAGAACTTGGACCTCACGAACGAAGACATCGCGCTCATTGATTCTTCTTTGGTAAGTACGGTCGGAGTTAAAAAGCCTTGTTTCTGGTTTTGTTTGTCTATTCAACAGCGCCATTATTGAGAATTGGTTCGAAGATAAAAAACGCGCTTCATTTTACAGCTTCAGGGGATTCAGCAATGGATTTCCCACTTACTGCAAAAGTTTTCAGAGTGAATTGGCCATGGTTAGAGCGCGGTGGCAGACGCATGTTTTTGGAAAGGCTGCGTATGCAAATTGCATGGACTATGAATGACAGGCAAAATTTTCATAATCTTTAATCGCATCATTATACAGTGGCAAGGACTATTACGTCACCGTTCAGCCATGCACTCACTGACGTCAACGGGTCATTCATCTGAAAACTTGCAAAAGATGGCGCCGCCGTCTAGCGCTCTGGTTCTGATAAGTTCTGCTTTATGCATCTTTCTAAGCTCAGCTCCAGCAGCAGTCTCTGTTACAGCGCTGGCACTGTGCTGAGGAAGCCCGTGGTGAATTTTAGCGGCTTGGACAGGTTTATTTTGGTCCCGTTCCGAAGTATTATTCCATTCAGGATTATTTTATTCCCCTCTAATATGACAGCAGTTAACCTTATTTATGTTCAGACGCTGAAGTTTCACGCTTTATCAATACTATTCACGCGGTTACGTGCCGACGTAATTTACCAACTCTAGGATAGACGACTGAAGTACCGCAAAGCGTAGAAAGCTGAATTTACTTGACATTTCGTATCCTGTGATTCCTCCGTCTCGCAGCCTCTGGGTAATTTTAGTCTGTAAAGAAATTAAAGAATTCATATAGAGCACACTTTAAGATCCAGTAAGCCATATGACTTCAGCGGTTCTAGAATTCGAAACCAAGAAAGGGTAAGAGGCTGTGGGGACGAGGGTAAAGCTTTCCGAAATTATCGTTCACTTAATGCGTTCGAGTTTCTGTTGGACCAATTCTTTTATTACCGTCCGACAGCACATCGTTTTTCAGATTTTGTAGCAAATTTATAGTCACCTTTCTTTATATTGCGCCGCTTGCCTGAAAACTGCTAATAACTGTCCATTAAAGCTGTCGTGAAGCCCAACAGCCCTTGCATTCCGCTTGCCGATTCTTACTTGGCCTGAAGACCCTGTTAAACTGTTTCATTTTATTGCTCACAAAACCTCGTAGCCGAAAAAAATTCGTTATTTAGTATAAGGACAGTAAACATTTCGACGCCACAGTCTGTATTTATCAAAGTAAACCTTGTCTGGAGCGCTACACTGTAAGAGCGGCAATTTTTTTCAGTTTGCTTAGAAGACGAGTAGGTTTTTTTTCTTTTTTGGTTACGGCACGCTTTCGTTTTTAAGAAAAGGAGGGCTCTTCCCCATAGGCGTTGTTGTGAAATTACTTTCCTTGCCGAAACTCATGTGAATTGTTCGGACTGCGAATGTTGCGTCGATGCACACTGCGGACTTGCATGCACATATCCACAATTACGCAGCCTTGTCCTGCTCGCATGCAAAGTGTCCACATACAGTTAAACTATAAAATTTCGAAAAGAAGCCCCAAAAACTTACTTTTCGCGACTTTGACGGCGTCTCTATTCGCAATTTATTTCCTTGAAGATTGTTATTTGTTGTATGAAATATCTTTTCTCTTTTTAGAAATGTGCCCGAGACAAGCTGACGTGATCCTGACTTTGATCATCAACATTAATTTTTTGTCGCGTCGAGGATGAAATTCAAGTAGCACAACGATTAAAGACAAATAAAGGCTCATTTGAAGAGTATTGGTAGTCTGCGGGCTTCAATCTTTTTCAGACATGCACAGAACACACACAAAAGCAAAAAAAACGTCGATATAGCTGAAGTGAATAAATTGGCAAATTGATTTTTGAGGAAAGGAAATCCCGCAGTATCTACCTCATATATCTCGGTGGACACCTGAACCGTGCTGACCACTGCGTGCAGCCTGTTTGAATACTTTTTGATTTTGTTCAATTGAATTCAAAACAAAAAAAAATAAATTTTAGTTATTGCGCTTCCGGCGAAAATTGCAGTTGCAGATTGTAGAGGTTCTGGTTAAACGCCTCGTTAATCACATTTTATCTTATGTGTATTATACAACACTTTTGACACGTAAAAAAAAGCGCTCGAAATATGGAAAAAACATTCAGCAGAGACACTTAAGACTGCTTACGTGTGGGTATGCAAAAGCATTACTGTCCCTGGAACGTTAGCCGCGTTCGCTGGTGGTGACTATATGACGGAGCGATAACAGTGCGGTAGGTAGGAACTCAAAGTGCCAGCGGCCACCTCGCCGCATTCAGTGCCGAAAATTGCGTGATCTGTTTCCCAGAAGTCATATGTAACCCGAAACACTATGCAGCTTCCCTAGACGTTGGTCGGACATTTCGTCTGTTGGGCCGGAGAAAAAAGTGGTTATGGTGCTCGGCTGCTGACTCAAAAGACGCGGGTTCGATGCCGGCCACGGCGGCTGAATTTCGATGGAGGCGAAATTCTAGAGGCCCGTGTACTGTGCGATGTCAGTGCACGTTAAAGAACCCCAGGTGGTCGAAATTCCCGGAGCCCTCCACTACGGCGTCCCTCATAGCCTCAGTCGCTTTGGGACGTTAAACCTCCATAAACCAAACCAATCATATGCAGCCCGAAACAATGACTACGAACGCACCGTAAACCAGCGCGCCCTTTGTTTTCCGCACTGAACGCAGCCAGGTCACGTGCTGCGTTTAATTTTCCCGCCAGCGCCCGCTCTTAATTTTTCGCCCATTGCATTCGTGCCACCACTGAAAGCGGCTGCATTCCCACGGGCCGCGCTTGCGAACCCTGCTGTTGTGGTGCGCTAACGCATGGTCCAAGGCACGGTCCATGGTCCATAGTAATAATTATGACCATGGTCCATGGTCATAATGGTCCAAGGCACGGCATGGTCCATGGTCATAATTGGCCCGCTTTGTTTTCAACACGCAAAAACTTATAACACTCGTCTAAAGGAAAACAGATCAGTTAGACGATATTCTGGGATGCTACACAATTTCGCACTAGAATATTCGCTGGAAAGGCAGTAGTTAAAATGTAATTTTTTAAATATATTTCATTATGAAGTCGCACAAACACAAAAATACAGTGATTTAGTACGTACAGTGGCCTACAGCATAATTTAACTTGCCTGCATCTATTACGCTGCAATGTATTTTTAAACCTTGGGTAAATTTACCTGCAAAACTTGTAATAGTACCACGAAGTCAGTACTTAAAAGATGAAATAAGCTCCTGTGTTTTCCGGAGCTAGTGCGAATATAATCTATCAAGAAGTATGTAGGTGACGTCTGCCGCTTCGTTCCGCACATCTGAGGCGACGGGCACTACTCTGGTCCTAAGGAGAGGGCAGCCGTATTTGTCGAGGGTCGTTCTAGTCAGCCATTTGAGCTCAATACAGCTCACCTTGAGCTCAGTTGAGCTCACTTCGAGCTCAACTAGCTCATTACAGTTTCAACATCATGTCTCTACAATCCCAATTAAGAGCCTTACTAGAAAACCGTGCTTCTCTGGGAATTAGGCTTAGGATGCTTAGCTGTGGTTGCAACCTCTTCCGAACAGTAAGTTTCGTTAATTCACTTATCCAAAGGGATTCTAGGCCGCCCCCATTAAATGGCTGACACTCACAGCCCCTTTACAAAGAACAGGCAGACTGGAAGGTTTAAGAGCCTTTTTTTTCTCCACATGCTATGACGACGGCTTAAGGCTGGGGACGGATGCCGTGAGTTGAATTGTCTGTAAATTGCTGTAGTTGCCTGCAGTTAACATAAATTATAAATTGGTGGTAGTTAATGTATAGGCGAGGTTAATTTACCCTGCAGCCTTAAAAGGCTTCTTCGGTTCAGCATTAGTCCAAAATCAGCATTGCTTTAGTTTGCGTCCGAGTTAAACTGGTGAAAAAGCATGTTTTAGGAGACAAAAGCATGCAAAGTATGAATATATATATACAAAAGCAGTTTGGGATGAATCCAGTTGGTTTAAGCATTGCATATCTCAAGTAACAGCGGAAAGACAGGCTAAGTGTGTACAGTGTACTCCGAAAAGTGGTGCAAATAGATCATCCTCAAGCCATAAAACCCGTCGTTATTCAGCACCTGCCCATCTCAAGATAATTTTTTCCTAATTGCGTTACGTTTCCTAAAGTTAACAACCTTCTCTCCTGTCATTTTCTAATTCACAAAGGTTTTCTTTGTCAGATATTGGAAAAATCAAATCATCTCTCTGACAACGTTATAACGAATTTCCGTGAGCCATCAGCCCCGGCGGCTCCTACCCACACCTTACAGAAATCAATCAAATCGCGGTGAACTTTTTCGGAAAAGGCTGAAAGATTATCTTGTGTTAATTCATCGAATATTTTAGTATTATCTGCAGATTAACCAGTACAGAAGACTGCTCGGATATTATTTACCTTCTTTCTAAAGTGTCCTCTCATTAATAAATAATGCTCATAAAGAGCAGCCTTTATCACTCGCTTGAGGCACATCACCCACAACATAAATCATTTTTCTTCAGGTTTCCAATGGGATACATTTAAATTTACTTGACGCCAAGAAAACAAAAGGCAAATCACACTTCTCGCAACGGTGTGGTGTTAATGAAAAAAGACAGAAGCGAAAATATTTATCACAGCAGCATTTTTAGTAATATAATAATATTTAGCACGCCAACAACACGACGCCCGGAATAATCCCGGTAATGAGCACACCACAACATCATCAAGCGACATCGGCAGTGAGCTGAAGATTCATATAAAAATCTCTAATGAATTTCCAGTTATTTAGAACACAGATCATCGAACGTGACTGAGAACTCGTAAGGCATCAGACATGGTCGCACACTCTATTCCAGTTCAGAAGACTCCGCATCCAGTACTTCGAGCTCTCTCAACAACGCCTTCACATCTTCCAGACTGAAGCCTCCGTTCTCGCTTGCGGCTTCGTCACCGTCCACCTCAGATTCATCGACGTCATCGGTAACCGAGTTGTCGCCGCACCCGGCAGTGTAGTGTGCGGGCAGATCCGCGTGAAGCACGTTCTCTCCGCACCGCGGACAGGCGAGAGCATGAAATGCGCACTCGTCCTCACAGTGTGCGAGTACGTCCTGCAGGGTTCCCACGAAGTCGCAGCCCTGCTCCTGGTTCCAGCAGTAGGCCTAAAACAAAAGAGGAAGCAGGAACATATGGCAGACAACAAAACCTGATTTTCCAGCCCTACAATATGGTAGTGTTGCAGAAGCATTTAAGGGTGCTGTAAAACAGCCGGAGCCGCAAGATCTACGCTGCAGTGCAACAGAAAATTGTGGTCAGTCCAGCTTATTAAGTTTCCCAAGCACAGGGTCGTCCACTTTTAGTTAGAACACGCTAGCGCATGGCCATGCTCTTGGGAGGGTCACTGAGTCCGAAACGGCTGCGCATCGAAGCGAAGTGGCAGATGACGCGAAGCACTACGTCCAGGTACACCTTCTCCTGCGTCACTTTGCTGCGATGAGCGACTGTGTCGCACACGGTGGCCCTCTGAAGAGTGCGGCCATCTAGCGCATTCTAAGAGTGGACGACCCTGTGCAGGGTTAGTCAGAAGTTCCCAAGCCACAGGGTCCGGTTTCTAGCGGAATAGTCGGGCAGTTGCGACACTCCCGAAGCTCAAGACATCTGTAGAGGGTGGAAGAAGTATCGTTCTAACCTGTGGAAACCTTGATAGCTTTGTCTGCATCTTAAGTGCGAGGCTATGCCGAAGAAAAGCAGACCCTGTCACCTGGGAACTTATGACAAGCCCTGTACTTCCCTGCCCCCGTCTGTCTACTGTCCTCGGTTACTACTCTCTTTCTTTTCTATCTACTCTGTCAACCGAGCAGCTGATAGTTGTGAGCCTCTACAGCACTGCTCTCTTGTCGCCTGAGAATTATTTCCCATCACAGTGGATTTAGAAAACAGGTTTTCAAAGAAATAATCACAAATAAAGCAAAAACTTGAGCAGTAACGTGAAAGGTCGGGGCAACACTTGGTAATCGCAGCGAGTTATGGGAATGACAACGATAAGGTTAAGGGATATGAAGAGTAGCGTGCGTATAAAATAACAAACACGACTTGATGACACCGTGTTTGAAATCAGCAAGAAGAATTTAACCTGGCAAGGCATATATTTCTCGAAATAGATAACGATTACTTTCAGGGTTGATAGAGTAGATAAGAAAGAACGAGAATAGTAACCGAGAACAACAGAGAGACGAGCGCAGCGCTGTGCCTTGAAACTTGACAAGCTGGACTGACCGCAGCTCGCGCAAGAAGGGCGCGAGGCATCACCGAGTGCGGTGTAAGCCTTGCAGTAGACCGAACCAAGCAGATGACGGCGGTGGTAATGACGATGTGCAGGTTTTTATCCCGGGGACCAGAACACAATCCGCAATCCTTCGCAGCCGAGGATTAGGAATAGGGCGCCTGCTAAAGCGTCAGCCCTTGTGGCGGCTAATTATAAATGTTGATGTAACCTGCACTGCTCCAACAAAAACTGCCCGGATATTTTCTCAGTAATTGTGCGTCAATGATCGAAGAGGGTTGCTAGGATACGCAAATTCTGTCGATTGATTACGCGAAGCTAGATGAAGACATATAAGATAAAAGGACGCTGAAATTATAAATTCAATTGAGGTGTCAAATATGCTCTGTTATCAAACCCTTTTCCGCCTTTTTACGCTAAGAACCTAAACGCCTGGGCAAGGCGCGGTTGCCTTCATGAACAACACTTAAATCATATTAGTAAACTTTGCTTCGACCAATAATGAAGGTAGAATAAATACGCTGGTGTTTTGGTGGAAACGCCAATAGCCTCGGACTCATATCGGGCTCTTACGATTTGTCAATACTGACCGATAATTGAGACCACCAGCATTTTCGCCGGCCGCTTTCGTAAAAATGTATATTTCTTGTTGGCTGGCTACCAAACCCGCAGCGTCGTTCTAAGCAGCACAACCTCATCCGCTCAGCAACATAACGGGTGACGTTAGCAGTGTGTCACTCGGAAATCCCGAGTAACCTGCCGTATCTGCCCGAATTTTTACGCGCACACGTAGCGAGTTCCGCCTGGGGGATATCGTATCAGTGTCACTCTGGAGTCCTAGGCCTGCATCTCTTCCCATGCACCGCAGGTAATCCGCCCAATATTGTAAATGGGCCAATTAACTGGGCTGCTTGGGTTGCCTTGCTTCTGACGCAATCGGCGGCCGCTTTTTCTCTGCGTACTGATTTTTTTTATTTTTCTTGCGGGGTGGTTTCATGAATGACATACCAGTGACGCTTGCGTCTATTTTTAGCGCACCGTTTTGTTTTAATACTGCAATACCTCGCATTTTCGGCATTGCTCCTAGAGAATATCATTTCGCGCGTATGCTGCGTGACTGACGTGGTCTATATGGAAAGCATAGATTGAAAAGTCGAATACAAAGTATGCCATATTGCAGCACGGGCCTGATCCTTCACTAGGACGTCCCTAATAGTTTGAGTCGCTTTGGTACGTTAAACCCCCCCAAGCAAAGAAAAGCCACGGAAAGCCGATGAAATTCATCCGGGCAACTAACGCAAAGATCAGGGATTGCTGAATGTGTTTAATACTATCGTAAACCGTCTCTACTATCATTAATAACTCCGCGTGAGTGGCACATAGGGGTGTTTTTAAATAGGAATCAGTCCAGAAAATTCAGGAATTGCTGCAGAGTCTGGCTCCTTTAGTACTGCACACTCTCCAATTGAAACAAATGTGCCCGGGCAGTTAGCTCTTTAGAGGGGTCAAAAGCGACAGATTTGACAATACACCACTTGGCCCCGCCCACTCTGAGACAGCGCCTACTTCCTGGCCGACCTTGCTGGCAGTGCCGTTGCTGAGTACGTCAACACAACTGTTTTCATTCGCAGAGGCATTCTAAACCTTGCAGACTGTCACCCACGACCCGGGTAACAACAGAGACCACCAATGTCTTTAGTGGGTTTATTGCATGCGTGGTGACGTGGGTATCAGGATAACTGATTCATACCATCCAGATAAACATGAAGAATAGGAAGCCAAGGAATTAGCAATGTAGTAGGCACATATGATGATGACATCCTCCACAGAATACTGAGGTTTCTTAGGCATTTAGTGCGAATCCATTTATTGAGCAACCGCACCCGCCATTTTGCTTCAACTGAAGAAAATTTTTTCTGACGCAGGTATCGTTTATCATGCAGAAAATCTGATCTACACATATCACTGCAACAGATAGTGTAGGGCTGTCAAAAGAGAGAAAATTTTAAAAGCAGCTAAGGCGGTAGCATTAGTACAAAGAGCATGTGGTATCTTAAGGTTAACCGGTCGCTTACCTGTAGGCTGTTCACTTTGTTCGCGGAAAGCCTGATCCTGGCACACTGGCGCACTTGGAAGGGTTCCCGATCCAGGGGACACACACCGCCGGCAGTGTCCTCTTCTTGGAGGCTTCCCTGGTGGCAGGACTCGCACAATACGTGCGAGCACGGAAGCAGCATCGTTTTCTTAGGTATCACATTGCAGAGGCCGCACGTGTGGTAGTACGGCACGTCGTCCACAAACCTCGTCGGCCTCCAGTTTACGCCGCTCAGCAGGTGACGCACTCGATGCACAGGCGGCTCTCGGCCTCCTTCGGCCTCGCCCTCCATGACGGCCCTGCAGCGGCGGCGGTCGGACTCGCCGGCACGGTAGGCGTATCACAGAGAAACAGCCGAGCGTGGCAGGATTTCCATAATGGCGTGGGCGATGCAAAGAGCGTTCGGCCCTCTACCCGTGAACTTATCGTACTCGCGCGTTCTGCGACTTTTTTTATAGGCCGAACGTGGTTGTGCTCCCTGCGACTCTAAGCGCTGTCGAGCGGTCTGCATTATAACATCGTAACGGCTCTCTGCGCGATAACGGTCTCCGGCAATGGTGATAAGATAACAAAGAGTGGCGGACAGTGGAATGAATGCTGCGCGCGACTCGAAAAGGTATAAGCGACGCTGAAACCTAGGGGAGAGCTTCTGTTTACAAATGTGCATGTTTTTCTGTTGTATCTCTATCGGTCTGTCTTTTACTCAGGTTGAATTCCTCTGGCTGTTGACCCTTACAGTAGTGAACACGCCCTTAGGAGAAAGTCTGGCATGCGGCCAAGCGAAACACAGCTTGAGAGGCATAGCACCGGTTACGAAGCGGGCCACTTTATTAGTAAAGCGATTGCATTGAACCTCGCTTTATTTTTTTTTTTTTCTACGATGAGCATCCTCAGTGGTTTTGGGACTCAGAGACGACCTAGAATTTTAAAAAACTCTTGCCCGGTTTTTTAAAACTACGTCTCAAGCGCACGCTGTTCATCCGCAGTAGCCTAGGCAACATCCGGTTTCTGCGCGGTAAAAGCCGCCGCGGCTACTCGTAGCGAATATGAAGTCAAAATATATTTCAGAACACAGCAAGTCTCCGAATGAAAGAAAAAGCAACTCATACGCTGCAAAGAAAGAAAGCACCGGGATATGAAGGAGTATTTATTTAAGTACAACTATGTATTCTTTATTTAATAAGAACCTGCTGCGCCTAACGTCATTATTGCGGCACTTTCCTTATCCTCTTATAGCTGAGATAAGAACATTTGAATGAGTGGTAACTCACGCAGTAAACTATGCGAGCCGGCGACCTCTCAGGCTCTAGACACATCAAAATCATATTAAGTTAATTGTTTTTCGTGAAGGTAACAAAAGCAAGCAAATCGTCTAATTATCATCTGACCGCGTTTTGAAGCTCTCCGTCTTTAAACAATGCTTAAATGTTCACATGCGCAACCAGTCAGTATGGCAGTACAACGCAATGCAGCCTGTAAGTATCACTTTTACAATAGTGGTACACCACGATGGCAGAAGTACGCTGGCATCCTTATTCTTTAGCACTCCCTCTAGATTCAATACTTATCTCTCCGTCCGTACTAAAGTTTCTTTTTTTTTCTCTCTCTCTCTCTGTCCGTCCGACCGCACAGAGCCAATGCATGGCTCACATAGGCCACAGAACACATGGAGGAAGACATCCGCACGCCGTGACAGCGTGTACTTAAGTTTTTACCGGACGCATATCATGCTAGGTGATCCTAACTGTTGTGGTGAAGTGTCAGAAAGCGTATTGTCAGCCACGAAGCGACGGAGAGACTATTTTCGCCGTCTCTTTCTTCTTCCGGATAGAATAACACCTCACCGGCCACGCCAATGCTGCACTTGACAAAAATACACCACCTACAGTGAATGAATGGGTAAGCCACGTTCCTCTACATTCTCTGAACCGATTTAAAGTTTTCCTGATCAACGCGAATAGAGTTAGCAGCGTGAAAGCTGCGCTGATGAATAGGTAATATTCCATAAACTGGCAGTAACATCCACGCAAAATACAGTTGGCAGCGTGAAAGCTGCGCTGATCTCTAGGTAATATTCGATAAACTGGCCGTAATATCAGCGCCACCAACGGTAGGTTGTGCCCCGCCACTAAGAGGGAAGCTGAAATAGCTTTTCAAAGTATTTTGCTGAAATTGCTTTTTGACATGTATTTTTTCGCCTCACCAATCATAAAAACAATAATGTGGATAAAATTACACAAAAACAGTTCAGAATCCAAAGGTAAATATTTCTACCTAAATATGGCTGGTCGCGTGGAGAACTAGAAAGAAAAAACAACAAAAATCCCCCTCTCCCTCCCGCCCCCCCCCCCCCTCCCCTAAAAAAAATTAAGCGTATCAAGGAGACAGTCCGACGTTTCGAGACAAACTATGCTTCTTCGTCATGGGTGCCTAGATGGAGACAAGAGAGGCGCTTTCAAAAGTTTCGCCTCGGATACCGGCACACTTGCGGAAAAGGGGTCACCGCCGTGAGTCACCTGAGTGGGGTGGGTACGTCTCACGTGGGCGAAGTATGTGCTCGCGGGGATGGCCGGGAGCGAACGCTGACGCACAACGAAGGCGGTGTACGCACGCGAAGCGAAAGCGACCTTGAGGCTTGTTTACGTTCCGGATGTGTTTTGTATATGCAAGGACTGTAGAAGCTTTCGCTTCGGCGGGTTGGGCTCGGCGCCAGCGGTCGTTGACATCATGCTCCATCGGCTGGAAGCCAGTGCATGAGACGTTAGGCTGAAAGTTTACGTGTTCTTTCTAAACAGCTTGATTTATGAAAAAAAAAATTCCAATGCCTAAGCAACGCTACGTTATGCTTAACGCGAAATTCCCAGCAAAGAGCGGTGCTGCTACCATTCTAATAATATTTAATATTTAATATTGATTTAGTAATATTTATGATAGTATATTTATAATTTATATTTATAATAATTAGTAAGATTTACTTAGTAATCTTAAGTAATATTTATTTCATTCTTGTCTTAATAGTTCACTTTTATTATTTTATTTATACTGGTTGCTAGCACTTCCAGCTCTTTGGCTCGACTTAGTTGCGCCAGGCTCTCACGTCATGCCGAGAATCGTTGCGGGCCGCTAACTTATGGCTATCACGGATGACCTCCGTGTAACTAAAAGTGTGCTTGGATGCCCAGCCCTCAGTGACGCTGTACTCTCGTTATTGCATCAGGTTGCGAGCCAAGTTAAACATTGCACGCTGTCTTTACGCTACAAAGACAGCTATAAAGCTATATTGCATCCGCCTCGCTAGAGAGGTGCGGGGATCGATTCTCACTGCCGGGTACCCACCGGTGATACAATGGGTACAAACAGCCCCTGGCCTGGTGATCGGCTTATTCAGGGTGAAATGCTTGGGAAATGGGTCTTGAGAAAACCCCACCTGGAGAAAATGAAAATAACTTGTTCCATGGCACTCTTTGGCCGCCAATGCCCTTGCGCCATCATCATAAAACTATAAAGTTTACAGCGTAGGGACCAGAGCTTGCGCCTACCTTTTCCTGCAGCACCAACTAACGTAAGCACTGCTTAATGAAGGTCGTGTGGATGAGGCCTCTATAGACCATATTTTTTTTAACCCTCGCACGAAGGCTCAAGGACCATTCCAACTCTCGACACCAGTAGTACTTGTAAGGGCTGGCCCCCTCTGGGTCAGCTCATGCATAACTTTATTAAGTGTATCCGCATATAAACGTTTTCCACCACCACCAGGCACCATCTGCCGGAGCGCGCGGCCCGATGGACTGCAGGGACTGCGGGTGACGCGGGCGGCGCAAGTGTCTGTGCAGATATGTTGTGTGTTTCAATCAGTCATGGGCCCTAGCACCTAACCTACGTAGGTATGTACGGTGCATCATTACTCACATTTTACCTGTCGCAGTCAGTACTACAGGCATTTGATGCCCATTGTTCCCCATTGATATGTGATATGTGTAGCAGTCGGCCAGGCAGGCGACGGAATGCAAACGCCTATTTATGAGTAGATTTCTGCGCTGATGTGCCGTTTGCTGATGTTTGCTTCATGCACTACAGTCTGTATCCGAAATTCGGGCCTGCATTTTTTCGCATGGTGACACTTTTATTCCTGAGAATGTTCATGTACTGGTTGGACTTGATGGTACATTGATGTCTGAGAGGAAACCAAATCGACAAGCTTCGGACTACGGATTGTTCAGTGGAAACGCGTGTTTTCGATCACCAGTGGGTCTTCCGCTTCCATGTGCTGTACTTTTCATTTCCAGTATTAAACGCATTTCATGCGCGGGAATGTACGTAAGCCCGAGCACTATGAATTTAAAATGGTTATTTGCGTATGTCAGAAGGTGGTCGGCGTTATAAAGGGCTGACCGTAGGCCCTTTCCTGCTGCTGTCTGCTTGGGTCACAGCAAATGTGCACGATTTCACTGCATTTATAACACTGGCCCAAAGGGCTACGTGACGCTGTGACGTGAGCCAAAAGCTTCCAAATAAAATAATCTCCTTCTGGCTGCAGAAATTGCAATAGCTAGCTTCTCGGCCGAAAGTTTTCAAGACTTTGTTTCGAAAACGTGTGTTGTTATGCTGCCGTTACCGTCCTTTAGCGGCACTCTTCTTTGGCATGTGGGATAATGAACGTTAAGTATTCAAAAAGACGTATCATGTTTCTTGTGACATGCAGGCACAATAGTTTATTAGGTGCTAGATTTGCTAAGCATGAAAATAAGCGAAATGAAGTGGTGTTTAAATAAAAGGTGACAAAATTTGTCTTCTTTTAGCTATACGACTGGGCTGAGCTGATAACAGTAAGTTGTTGATGTAACTGGCGCACCGCCACGCAGACGACAACGAAGTCTTATTCGTGGGATCCTGTACGGCTGGCAGAAAGGGTCTCGAGCATACTGGAATTACGAATGCTTGCGAGCCATACATCGAAGCTTGGAACTCTCAAAACAGTTCTGTCTTCAGGAGGGTACCAAGATGGCAACGATAGAGTGAGCGCATGCTAAACAGTGACGCAATTACAATGAATGTCAAACTTATTGTCATGGCTATGGATCGATTTTATTTCTGGACAGATGTTTAAGGGAATCCCCCAAGATAGAGCAGATTTGTAATAAGGCAGCAAACTACTCATTGGCATCCACGCAAGCGCAGCCAACGGCTACAAAGGTATACACCGTTGTCATAAACTTCGCAGTTAAAGAAAAATTCGTCCTGGTCCGGGGTTCGAACCCGGGACCACCGTTTCACCGAAGCAGTCGGTCTACCAACAGAGCTAACCGGGACGGCAAGCTTATGGTAGCGCGAGAGCGAATTGATTAATAAATCAAAGTGGGAACAGTGTAGATGCCAATGAGTAATTACTCCCATTTTACGATTTTATCTCTGTGATAGCGCAAAAAATCTTGCAACACAACCGTGCTTGGAAATATGCTGCACATTGCTTTACACTGCTAAGGGCTGTAAATTGCAGCTATCATGCAGGCGCGGGAGCTGAGCTACCTCAGTTCTGCAGTCCCCAAAGAAACGCCCGCATCCGGTGGCCCGCCAGATGGAAGAAAATGACCACGCTCTAAAGCGGCTGTGAATTCTGGCCTATAAGCACTTTTCGCCGTAAAATGTGCGACCGCTGATCCTCCGTACGCGTCTACTCCGGCTGCCATCTGTGGTTGGTGATGACTATCATCACGTTGATCAAAGTTCGAGACTGCGCCAGCGATCCGCAGAATAGTACACAAGCTTACGCTCATAGCCACGTTAAAAATGTGACCGTCGTGACAACGGAATCACTCATTGTGGACTGTTTTTAGATACCTGGAGACGCTTGAAATACCCCTGTACTTTACTCGGCCCCTAGGCCCTTATAGAGGCAGGAGTAAATGCAAGCAACAGTTCGGAGAATCGATTTTCCTCACAAAGCTGGGATAGTGACCGGTTTGGTGCCAGTCGATATGCACATGTGTTCTCTTTTTTTCCCCTTCGTGAATCCACTCGCACACAAAGGCCGCTCAATACTAGTTCCCTGCAAATACTAGGGCTTGCTTGCTTCCTTCCGTGATTTGTTATGATGTAACTACTGTAACGATAGCCCCGCCGGGTGGCTCAGTGGTTACGGCGCTCGGCTGCTGACCCGAAAGACGCGGGTTCGATCCCGGCTGCGGCGGCTGAATTTCTGTGAAGGCGAAAAATTCTAGAGGCCCGTGTACTGTGCGTTGTCAGTGCACGTCAAAGAACCCCAGGTGGTCGAAATTTCCAGAGCCCTTCATTACGGCGTCCCTCATAGCCTGAGTCGCTTTGGGACGTTAAACCCCAATAAACCAAACCTAAACCTGTACTGTAACGATAATACCACCACCTGTCGCGCCACGACTCAAGCGCGGAAGTAATCATGACACTTGCAGCTCCTGCAGCGGCGACGCAGGCTCCACATGACTTCACGCCAGCTTAAGCGCAATTTGATGGTCCATGCTTAAGCTTCTCATTACAGGATGTTTTATATCGTTATATTTTAGACGTAACAGCTTAGATGCAATAGTAGATTTGCATGTATCTCAATTTATGTGCCCTGCTACTCACAGCTCCAGCGTTGCAGACAAGTCTTCTCAGGTCTGTATAAGTCAAGTCACAGCTTTTTTAACTCAGTATTGGTGTTACTAGTCTGGCGCTAACACTGGAATTTGGTTTGGAACTGCCCGCTCCTCTTAATATTTTCACACATCTGAACAGCTTCAGATGCTTTTCAGATGAAAAACTTAACGCCAGCCGTAAATCAATAATCATCATGCCGACTGCCAGCTTGTGGGGAGTGATTATGCCTTAGACTTGAACCTTCATAATCTTAGCGAACGCTGCGAAGACAGCAGGAAAAGGCCTGTTGTAAGTTTTCACTCCTCACAAGGGGACATAAGCAGGCAACAGTTGTTAGACTGTACGGACAACAAAGACGAAACGAATACATATACTCATCGCCTGGGCAACTGCAGCATTCATCAAGGGCAATTGCATGGCCCCCTCCTCCTCGAAGTGTGCGCTAGTGTTCAGTGCATGGAGTGGGAGTGGAGTTTTAATCATAAAAGATAACCACTTCGGAATAATTTTATTACCACACCTCATTTCTGCTGCGCCCATTCATAGCCTACAGAACTCACTGTTTCTCAATACACTGTCTTTGCCGGCAGCAACAGGTGGAAAACGGCACAGAGGTCTTCGTTGTTCTACTGTTTCCGGACGACCAGGCTTGAAACTAACGCTAGTGCAACTAGACCAGCTTCACACACTTCGAAGTGGTCGGCTCCTCCGCGTGGATCTTTTCTTCAGAATGCACCTGTTCCTCAGAATGAACCCGTTCTTCACCGTGCACCTTACTGGTATCGTCTTCCGGTGTGGTTTCCTTTCCGGAGTTTCGGTCTTCGTCAGCGTGAGCCCTCAGGTGAGCCAGGAGACGGTCTGTCCTGGAGAACCGTTTGGGGCAGAGGTGACAGGCGTGTGGCGTCTCTCCGGAGTGCACCCGGTAGTGGCGTCGGAGGGTGCTCTTGAAGGCGAACTTTTGCCCACATTCGCCGCATGCTAGGTGCCTACCAACCTCATGAACCGCCTGGACGTGCAGTCGCAGAGCTGACCGGCGTACGAAAGCAGCCGGGCAAAGACGGCAGGAGTATGGTGCCTCCCCCGTGTGGAAGCGCTTGTGTTCCTGCGAGTGTGGACGTTCAGTAGATAAGCATTGGTTGTTCCCACTGAAAGGCGTATTTTCCGTACAAAAACAAACTTTATGTTGACGCAGCGGGAAACTGGACTCTCTTCTCGCTGCAACATAGCTTTCGCTAATAATATAAACCGAAATGTTCAGTTCCTGACGATCTTAGATCGTTCTTTTTATATATCCAGCATATTATGACACAATAAAAAAGTGGCCTGGCATAAATATTTCTCTCAGCTTCCTGCATGACTTAACTAACGTTTAGAATGCTGTCAAAAAGCTTGCACGCCACTCCATGAAAAACAATTTCACTTGCTAGGCGTATGGCAGAAATGTGCATTGCAGCAGCGCTAAAACTGGCCGCTCCTTCCACCTTTCGTTTTTCTCAAATAGGGCTTATTCTACATTTGGCTGATTGATAAAAAGCGACACAGTATCTGCCTCCATATGAGTAGGGCGAGGCAACGGCATAAACCTGCCCGTGTCGTGTGCAACGCAGGTATAGTCACGGGTCCAAGCACGGCAACCTCTTCGGGTGGTGACTGACTAAAATCGAATTTGCTCTGAACACGGCGTACAGACAGCGCCACATTTCCTTGCTATTAATTTTTATGATCTTTTCAGGCCTTCACTGGTAAAATATAAGGAAGAAAAAATTTCATCACCACCCAGGAAACACTGGCTGCAACTGTTCAAGAAGTGCATCCACACCGATAGCCTGTTCAGGCCCCCGTGTGCTTTAGAGGTTCTACTCTCTTTAGTCTAAATGGTTCTAATCTCTTTAATTTTCCTGCTCTTCGAAGCTCAGGTGGATGCAATTAATAACCTATCCCGTTAGATACGCATCCCCGTATGCTGTGAGCACAAAGCGCGGCCTTGGATACGCACGGCGTAAGCTAATGAGTATATGGCAAAGGGTGAGTTCGCCAAATCAGGAAAGCCTATGGTGTCGTGAAAGATCGTCATTCTTCTTCAGGTAAACCTGCTGCCGCATTGTTACTCAGATGAGATCACAAGTGCGAATCCACAATTCTTGTTATTGAAACAAGGCCTCACGCTCTTAGAACGCATTTCCACATTAAATAAGGGAGTTTTCACCTTTAAGCTCTTGGCGTAGGCATACGTCTTCGGGCACATGTCGCACTGATAAAGCTGTCGTGCTTGATGCACCTGGTGCGCATGACGGTCGAGCTCACGCTTGCTGTTTAAGTTCTTAGAGCAGGTTCCGCACTTCCAGCTTTCAGAACCAGAGTGGTCATCGAGTGCTTGCTGGTCCATCTCTGACTGCGCAGGACTCTCTTGAGGGTGCAAGTCGCTGGGGAACGACGACGGCTCGCTTTTGATCTGAAACACATCGCCGACGGGAGCATCCTTTTTCTTAATGCTCGCCTCACTGCATTCGCAGTTCGGCTCGTTTCCAAGAGAAACCGAGCTTGACGCAGCGCCCTCTTCTTCCGCAGAAGGAATTCCTGAGCCCCTAAAGTGCTGCTTTATTTTGGGGCTAGTGGACATTCCAGATGTCACGGATTCCGATATGAAAGGATCCATTAAGCGTTCCTTCTTGAATGCCGCAATACTGTCCATCTGCGAAAAGAAAAAAAAATCAAAATCGTTTAACTCAGAGTAGGGCAAAACGTAGTAGCGTTTACAGAAGCTAAGTGCATGTGTAATGGTTTGTATCTGAGGGCGACAAACGGCTATGCGGTAGCCATAGCGGCTAAACTTAACAAGCAGTCGACGCACCTGTCAGGCACAGTAATATCATCGCCTGTTACGCAGCCCTATTATTGTCTCCGGTGATTATAAACAACCTTACCTGTTGTGCTTACGCCTCCCCTGAAATCTTTCTTAATGATCCTATTTTTCTGATTCCTACTCTATACCCGCGTCATCCGCTGTTTGAACTCTAGGGGAAGAATAACATACTGTCGGCACCAATTTTTGGGGTGAGCACGTTTTGTAGTTCTGTGCTCCTGAACCTGAGTCCGGATTGTAAGGTGCGCCTTTAGGTTTTCTTATATTAGTTTAATTCGTTTCTCCATATTGATGGTCAAATTTGTGACCAATCTTCTGCATGTTGAGAGTAAAGTCTTTCACGCGGCATTCAAATTAGCATATCGTATTTAAATTCATTCACAAATTTTTTTCCGAGCAACCATGCAACTGAGTACCAGTATGTAATGAGCAACGGTTAATACAACATGAATTTTTCAAGACACAAGAAGCGGCGAATTCACACGCGTTGGCACATGGTAGAAAATATTCCCGAGAAATGGCCGTATGCCTTCATAGCGCAAGAGACATATTCAACGTCTCATCACTGAGGTGACGGGCTTCACAGTTCACTAATAAGTAGCTAAGCTGGCAGATTAGCTGCAAAAATGTTTCAGATCTATCATGTACACCTGCAGCAGCTTGAGTGGACCATCAGCAACCTATAATAATAACCTATAAGCATGTGAAAGACCTCTGGCAGCACAGAATCTTTTGCCCCTGCGGGTCGCACATGATAAATTGGGACTGGACAACTCCTCAAATACTTACACCGGCTTCGTGTATAGACGATGAGAGCAGGCTGAAATCTGGCTTGTCCCTGTTTATCAAGAACTGTAGCCTTATCGGCATCGCAAAGGGTAACGGAGCCCACATATCGCTCCCATATCGGGTACTCAAAGGACATGCAACGTTGGGGGAAGAAAAAAACTCTCCCAAGCACTCGGTCCTAGAGAGCCTTATAGCAGGGCGGGAAAGTGGGCACGCCTGTATGTCGACCTCATATTTCCTTGTTGCTGTGCTTGAGGGCACATCGAACATGCGTCTGGGCTGAATGGCTCAACTAAATGAGTCGGCATGCAAGATGTGGGCGCAAGCTCGACGTGCTCCTACTCCAAGAAATTGGCATATGCACGAAAAAGACTCATGCTACCATTTATTTTGAAGTCTTTTAACACCAGGCCCCTCTCGGAGGACTTGATCCTCGGCGCTTGGCCATGTAATTTGAAATTCCTCCAGGCAACGCGAGCGCTCTCACGGTTTTTAATCGATACGAGCCTTGACTCGCGTTTGTAATGTTAGCAAGTGTTTTTTTTTCATCTGCCTCCTCCCATCATCATCATCCCCTATCGTGACCCTCTTTTCTATCCTCTTCCCGTTCCCTAGTGCAGAGTAGCAGGCCAGATATTCATTTTTCAGACCAACTTCTCTGCCTTTCCCGTCAATAACCACTCTCACTCACGCTTGACTCGATAAAACAAGAGCCGCTCTTGTAGAAGTAGTGAAATCCTGACAACTGCATGTTGAATTGGCAAGTCTACTCACCACCACAGAAGAAGCTCACGCGGGAAGAAGCCGTAACTTGGAGGCAGCTACAGAGAAACATATACTCACCCCTTAGTCTCTTAGATCACATGCATTCCACGCTATACACAAACAAATGACCGCTATGTGGAGAACACCCCACATTACATCACATTACATGGACTGCATGCAGGCAGCCTCGAATATCCCAAAATCAATCCTGAGCAGTGAGGGGGCCGCAGTGTCCAGCTCAAGCTGAGAGAACCAAAGACATCTGAGTCAAGAGGCTCAGCAAACAGCTAAGGCCGTTAGAAACCTGGACTAAGGGCCTCTTTTAGGTCTGGTGGTATAAACTTTTTATAAAGCAATATGCCTATCACCAACACCACCCACAGGAAACGGGCTGTCGGTCCCCAATCGGCCATAGAATGGCTATAAAAAACGGAGTGCCTGTATTTCACTGGCTATGCATTCTTTTAACAGCCAACGTGTATTAACACGATAGCGTTCAGGAGCCTGTGTCGCAGAAAATTCGTCGTCGGCGGCTTTGTCGGCGCGGTTGAAGTGAGTTTAAGGCCCACAGAAAATCCCCAGAGAAGCAACCTAGAAGGCAGGTGGTTCACCTAGGTCACATAAGAACGTGGCGTTATCCCAACCTGCTAACCGGATTAAGAGTAAACCTCACACAATGGCACGTGTCAGGTAAGTTAATGACTGGTCACTAGAGGTCGCTCGGGAAGAGCAACCTGGGTCACACAGGGCCCACCGCTGGCAGCACTTGACATCGCAGGGCAGTGGCGCATCGCTTAACCGCTGCACCACTGCGCCAGGAGTTGTATGAGGACACCTAGATATCTGTGAATTTTAAGGAGAGAATGTCGCATTCTGCATGTATGGGGATTAACTCATTAAGCTATCGTGTCATACTCTTAAGGCGGAGCTTAACTGTCCCGTACAATTTTTTTTTTTTGGGGGGGGGGGGTCTCCATATACAATAAATGAAGAGTGTTTATATCAGGGTTGTTGGTCTAGCTATTTACTGCATTACAGAAAATCCCGTGTTCGTAATAAGCGAAGTTGCGTAAATTGCGCAGTATGAGAAACTGGGAGTAACTATGTCATCCTAACCGGATGGACTATAGACTGTAACTCTCCCAACATCTTCATAGTTCAGCACAGTTTGAGCTACACACACGGCTCGCATCAATCGAAACGCTGCCCATCAAGCTGAGCACGATGATGCGGATTCAATGCCACCCACGGCGGTGGCCTTTCGATGGAGGCCAATCCTAAGACGCCCGTGTACGGTGCGTAATCCGTGCACGTTAAAATACCCCAGGTGGTCGAAATTATCTACAGCCCTCGTTTATGGCGCCTATTTCTCTCTTTCTTTTTCTGTCCTCAACTCCCTCACGGCGCGGTTTAAGCTTCCACCGAGAACTAAGAATTACTGCACTTTTACTCACCTAAACACTAATTTTATCGTTTTCTCCTACCTGCACTAAGCCCATTGTCATCTGGAAAATAAGGGCAATATCGTCTGGCTGCACTACGATTACCATCGGCTGAATGCAAGCTCCCCAAATGGCCCATATTTCCTGCAGTCAAACCTCCTAATTCAAGTGGGCATCCGACATCGGGCCGATAGGTAACGGAACAATTGAATCCTAGCTGGAATAAAATATTTTCTTGTGGTCCGTTCTCCGTGGACAGAGGGGCTGGGTCGTCACTTAAGATACCTACTACGGCCCTCTGCAGTGAGTATGTAAAGAAGCCTGCCGGGCTTGCCGCCGTACAACCCCCCTCGGTCCTATGTCGGGAAGGGCTAACCCACTCGCAAATGCAAACGTAGCATGCGTGCTCAGGGTCTGGTTTGGTAGGCTGTCTATATTGGACCGATGTGGACCCGAGCTGCAGAACCAACATCGGTCACACGTGGCCTGCCCGCATTTCGCCCACAGAAGGCCCGCACTTCATAGCCAATATTTTGCTGCGTAGGGCAAAAAAAAAATTATGTTACTGAGTTAGGCATAGGCATCACAGGTACAGGGGGCTACTATTGCGGATGGGGCAATGAAAGTAGAAGCGCATAGTTTCTGCTTTTCCAGCTGCGTCAGGTGGACTGCTGACCGGCGCATCGACGCGGCTCGGGCTAGAATGACCTCGACGGATCCGGTACAGCGTGTCCATTTGACCACAAGAGTATGCTGCACTAGTCCCTGACACGCGCTTCCCGTGTGCTATTAGGCTGAAAAGAATCCCTGTCTATCTCAGTTGTCACGTGCTGGTACTGCGGTATCAGCCAAAACATCGCCTTTCAGCATGGAAGGAATGTTCTGGTGGCCACTAAGGCAGGTAACTGGCTATGGCGTAAAGATGCTAAACGCAAATTGTCTTGCTTTATACCGACCAGAGAAGTCAGTTTGGTGGAACTCATACGGAAGAAAGTCTGCGCACAGGGGTTTTTGTGGGAGTTAACAAATCGAATGTGTTTAATTAACTGGACCTCTGCACACAACTGTCTGTCATTGATCCCAGAGCCGGTTTTGCATGTAGCACTAAAGGATTCAATTACTTAATAAACAGAGTCTTGGTGCTGATCTACGATCTGAAAGCCCACTACTTTCCTCGACATTTCTACCATAAAACGTTGCGAATAGACAGGAGCACATAATGCTTACTGCTGCTATCGTACTCATATTGAAAGTTACAGGAAAAGCTGCAGAGTCTCTACACCACCGTTTCTATTCAACAAAATAAAATGGCCCACACAATGCATTATGCATTAAAACTCACCTATTCTCTGATGACGAGTGCTCCAGCTACAAAAGCGCTAGCCACGGACCTGACCAAAGCAAAAGAAACCACGCGAACACTACTAGAACGAGCCACTATGTGTCCTCGTTTTCTTTGCGAGCATGGCGATGGGGCTGAAGCCTCCATTGCGAGCAAACGACACGCGCTAGGTCAGTACGTGGCCGGCTGGAGTGATATTACATGGTTGTATTCAGCGCTACCCTCAAGCTACTAGCCAATGCTTAATGGCCCGTGATATCTTCTCAATCGACCAAAATCTCCACCGCGATTTTTTCCAGGCAGCGACATGGACTTAATTTAACCGACACCCATGTCCACAATCTTCACGCTGTTTTTTCGCGTCCAGCCTGTATCATGTCAGACAAGCACGGTTCGTGGTAATGAGCATGTGAGTCATACCCACATGATGTACTATGCATCATAAGATGAGTGCCTCGCATGTGCCCACGGTTACACCTGTGTTCAGGCACCTGCCGTTAAAACAACTGCGCGGAAGGCTTGGTGCGAGACCACACTTGCAAAATGTAGCTGAATAAAGTTGATCCAATCAAATATTTTAATGAAGTATAATTTGGTGGGCCATGAGGGCGAAAAATGTCCGTCGCCGAGTGTGACGCCGCCGCCCGCCAATCATGACACGTTGTGTTTAGGGGGATTTTTCTGTCTTCACTTTCCATCTGCCAACCGTCCCCCCCCCCCCCCCTGCTCCTCCCCTCTTTCTCCACTTGTTGGGAAGAAGTAGACGCCGAACAAAGAAACTACAAAAAAACTGCTGGCGGTTTAGCATTTCTAACGAAGAAATATTGTGCGAAAGCAGGTTTTTTCCTGGTGGACACCAACTCTGCGTACATACATGGAAGTGGGAGTCAAAACGCGTTACCTTTCCTTCCGTGACTTGTCCACAGATGGAAGTTGATGAAGACGATGATGTGCAATGCACAGCGCCCATCAAGCCTGAGGGCATCATCATCAGTGTGTGTTGCAGTTTAACACGAGCCGTGATGGGCTGCGGCGACTTTCAACTCGTCATAACCAACTTCCGCGGATCGTGTCGAAGGCATGAAATCAGTAGCGTAGCACCCCTAGCAATATACGAGGTCTGTTAGAAAAGTATCCGACCTTTGGCCGAAGAAAAAAAACTGGCATAACTGGAGCGTTGGAAACCTAATCATCTTCAAAGTAGTCTCCTTGGGGCTCCACATACATCTCCCAGCGGTGCTGCCATTGTTGGAAGTATTCCGAAAAGGCCCTTTTCGGAATGCAATTTAGCTCTGCTGTCGTTGCAGCCATAATGTCCTTTCTTTTCTGAAATCGCGCTCCTTTCAATGGCCTCTTGATTTTCGGAAACAGCCAGAAGTCGTAGGGGGACATACCAAGAGAGTAAGAAGCCTGTTGAACTACAGGGGTCTGGGTTTTCGCCAAAAAAGTCTTAATCAAGTGCGAAGAATGTTCAGGAGCATTGTCGTGATGGATGCGCCAATTTCTTGTAGACCTCATTTCCGGTCTCTTGCGTCGCACAGCACCACGTAGGCAATGGAGGACATCCCTGTAGTACTCTTTAGTCATTCTTTGACCCTGTGGGGTGCGTACTCGTGGTGTGCCACACAAAGGGAGTCAAAAAAGCAGTCAGCATCACTGACATTGCTGAGCATTTGGCGGGCCTTCTTTGGTCTTGGTGACGTGGAATTCGTCCTCTGTGACGACTGGGATTTGGTTTCCGGGTCGTACCCGTACACCCAAGACTCGTCACTAGTGATTACGATGTCGGCGAAGTCAGGGTAACTGTTTGTGGAATCCAGCATCTCCCGTGAGACTTCAACACGAAGCTGCTTTTTCTCCATCGTCAGCAGCTTCGGCACGAATTTCGCCGCAACTCTCTTCATGGCCAAATCTTCGGTGATAATGGAATGTGCAGAAAAATTGCTGACGTCCACCTCTTCCGCAATTTCTCGGATAGTCACACAAAAGTCCCGCATCACCGCAGCGTTCACTTCGGCAATTACCTGGTCATTTCGGCATGTTGATGGCCGACCGGAGCGTGGCTCTCTCTCCATGGATGTGCGGCCGTCTTTAAACCCGTTGCACCACTTCTTAATCTGTGTGCTGCTCATAGCATCGTCACTGAAAGCCGTCTGAATATTCCGAATAGTTTCAACTTGGCTGTCGCCCAGTTTCTGGCAAAATTTGATGCAGTAGCGCTGCTCCTGTCGCTCCGCCATTTTCCTTGCAATAAAAAACCGACGAGAGCACTGCGCACTGCCTCACTCAAACGCTGCGTCACAGCGACTGACGCTATCGGCAGGCGGGAAGGAATTCGTCCATGCGCACGAGCGTTCAAGGTCGGCTCCTGTAAGCACGCTTGTTTCATATCCATCAGGTGTTCGCAATAAAAAATAAGGTCGGATACTTTTCTAACAGACCTCGTATTTCTTGTGCTGGTGCATTCGTAGTACAGAACCCACCCTTAAACACATCATCTGCACTCCAGTTCATCGAGTCTTCGAGAGAATGAAGCCGCACACGCGGCTCTCCCATCTCTCATCCCCCAGGTACTTCACACCGATTTGATACCTCGGATGCGGAACAACCCTTATTCCGCTTTTGGGAAATTCTGATATACTGTGAGCATGAACATCAACTCAACATATCCCCGGCAAAAGGGCTTGGGAAAGCAGACGAACGCGTGCTCCTACGACTTTTTACGAATACTCGGCTATAATGGAACATTTCGACCTTATGGTCTCCGGCCGGTGCTCGCACTGTGCGAGGTGGCTGACACCTACCACATGCTGTGTGCCTGCCAGCAGAACACAGCCCACACCCAAACTCCCTACCCGAGAGGACTGGGAGGCTACCCTGCTCGGCTACTCGTACCTCCAGGCCCAGCGGGCCTTGGTTCAGAGGTCCCGGACGGCGGCTTCTACCAGTGGGGTCAGGGACTAGGGATTCCACCTAGTATGTAAGGAGGCTTCCCACTAGGGGCAGGCGCTGAACACCTCTCTGCATATACATATGAGAGAAGCCAACAGCCACAGAAAGGAAGGAAGACAGGGGATTTTTTATATCTACTTATTTTGTGATGTTGAAGGGAGAATATTACTGGATATCTAATCGCTTAAACATACATTATTAGAAAGCAGCAGAAAAAACAGCCACATGCCGCTGGTTGGAACCAAACTCACGACCTCCGAATTATGCCTCCAGTGCTCTACGAACTGCGCTACGGCGACGCCATATAGTTTAGGAGATGCCATATCAGTTTGTGAAACAAATAAAATATTCCCTAAAACGCTACATCGCAAGGACACCTAGTGTTTTTCTTCACAGAAAACCTCAACAAACCAAATGACGCGCGTAGGAAGTTCTGTGCGGATGCAGCGTCCACTGGGGACATATTTCAGTGCTTTCCGGGCGCATTTTGAAAATCCGCCTATTCCACAAATTGTGGTTACCTTTGGGGAGTGGCGAAAGTTCATCTGCTGCGGGTTGAAAAACGCACGACAGAGACGCAGGAGCGATTTGGTTCTATAGTCAGATACAACTTAAGTCTGCAGTGAAGCTCCGCCCACATTCAGCCTCCGCGCACAGAATTCCTCCACGACAAAAAAGTAGCACGCTGCTTAAACGTTCATTGTTACCTAAACAAGAAGCTTATCACAAAAAAAACATTATGAGCTCTAGGATTTTGATACGTGGATTGTTTGATATAGTCAAGCATTAAAAGGCTGGTTTCGTTTACAGTTGTGATTGGCCAGCGGAGTAATACAGGACGCCGCGGACCGTCGCCCAGTGTTAGCAACTGCTGTTTTTTTAAGTTGTATCCTACTATACAAGGAGCCAGCGGGAAATGTAACAGCTGCCGCCATCTGTCGCATGCGTCTCTCACTACCATGAACTGTACATGGGCAGTAGCAGCTGGCGGTTTCATTTTCAACCAGTGGAGCTGGAGGAGAAGAGGCGCGGATGCGCTGAGCGGCCTTGTGAAAAGTGGGATTGTGAGCTGTTTTGCAGCGTGGCAAGCGCAAAAACAACGTACAGGCTGTGGACGACACTTTTTAAGTTTTTTTCAGGCAGGAGGAGACTGGCAACAACCAGAGTGGTGCCAGTCTGAGAGGTTTGAGAGCTGCGAAGGTTGAGAGGTGTCACCCGCTTTGGAGGTTTCACGTCCAGTCGTAGCAATACACAAAAGATATACGTGGCCTACGTGATATGACCACAGAGACAAATACGAGTCTGCTGCCGGATGCGTCCTGAAAATTTAGGTTGTCCCTGAATGCGAGATCGAAATGGGCCCGGAATACTGAGATATATATATATTTTTTTTCAACTTTATATTGGGGCCATGGTATTCTTCTAGATTGTTTACCGCAACCGGACAAAGTTCAGTAAAAAGTTCCCGTTTAAATAGAAGCTTTGTGTCCCAGCTGCACTGCTAGTGATTACGTACAAATCGTCCATGTGGCATTTCAGAACGCTCCCGTTAATGAGTACAGCACGACAAGCAACACAGGCAGACGGATATAGTTCCATTGCAATACGCTCGAATAAATGTTTAGTGGTTTGGAGAGCATATCGCCAAAAAATTGCGAGGGCACTTTGGCAACAAAAGTGTTCAGAGGCGAAAGTCAAGGACACTATGCCGTGAGGACTTGCAGTTTATGTGACGGCACACCGTTCCAGTGGCTATATTGGACCCAAATTATACATCTTTCGGGTATTTTAAGAGTTAATAAGGCTTAATTACACATTTTTTCCATCTATTTTAACACACATCCAACGTTTTTCCGACCATTCTGTGACAATTTTCACTATGCCGTGACGACTTTCGGTATATGTGTGTCACGATATTGTGGGCGGCTTGATGTTTGGTTGGCGCCGAAATTATAATTATTCGGGCGAACCTGCCCACCACT
Organism: Amblyomma mixtum; assembly: GCF_055824585.1. Taxonomy (NCBI): domain Eukaryota; kingdom Metazoa; phylum Arthropoda; class Arachnida; order Ixodida; family Ixodidae; genus Amblyomma; species Amblyomma mixtum. The sequence continues at coordinate 48,691,940 of NC_143018.1, forward strand.
GCACACTCCGTAAGTTTGGAGGGGGAGGAGCGACAAACTTCTCGACCCCGCGTGCGGAAGATGAGGATCGACTGCTGACCGGCGATAGGGGCCACGCCTGATTAGCCGTTGACCGGAGGCATGAGGCGTAGGCAAGTTTTTAACAAGCAAGAGTCTTTACTTGTGCAAAGAACAACACGAAAAGTTGCAAACAAAGCCCAGCGAAGTAGCGTGCGTACACAGGCGCGACGCGAATGACAAGCACAAAATCAGTACAAAAACAACTATTAAAAAGAAGAGGGAAACATCAAGGCGAGAACTATACAACAACAGGGCTACAAAAACAAAGCAATGCTGTACAAAAGGTTACGACGAGAAAGAGCGACAGGACAAAGGAAAAGAGTAAAAGCGAGTGGGGAGAAACGGTGGCTTAGCTGCGCAGTGGTAAGGTCCGGTCGCACGGAGCGTCGGGCTGCGGAAGCGCGCGGGGCTGATGGGGGGTTGCGGATACGGGCGAACTTGGGCCACACGTCTTCGGCCCGCCGTCGCCGCACTCTACGCGTCAGACACCCGCCTTAGCTCGCTTGCCAACCACTTCCCTGGCTGACCTCACACACGTCCGCACGCACCGAAATCTCCAAGCCCTTTTACCCTTTTATTGGTCCTCTCAAAAAAGAGGTAAAAAAACATAAAAGAAAGAGAGAGGATGCCTGGACCAGCAATGCTTTGCCAGGCTTAACGCCAATTCAAAATAAATGAAAAATAACTAAATGTTCCAAAGAAGAAAAAAAATTAAGCGAAAAACAGAGCATTAAAAAAAACTCATAAGAAAAGAAAACAAAAGTCTCGTCATAATAAGTTAGACGCAGGCAGATAGCCAAATCATAGCGTGCAGTCCGCGAAATAAACAATAGTAATAAAAAAGAGAAAACCCAAGTCACTGCAAAGTCATTGTCACTGTAAGAGTCAAAGAAAGCACTGAGCGCCGGCCACAAAATAAAAATCAGAAAAAATAAAAACATAATCAAGACAAAAGAAAAAAGAAACCGAAGTCACAGTCACTCAGTCAAGGACACAGTCACAATCTCCAAGCCAACTGACTCGCTCGCGGTTTTCCCGCCACCGCGTTCCCGTGACAAACAACAAAAAACAAACCAAAGCCAGCAAACAAATCCTCCAGGCACAGTGCGCCAACGATTTTCAGATGTTGAGAACGGGGGGAAAGAAACGCGAAGAAACTAAAGGGGACGCGAGGGAAAGCCACGGTCCTCACGAGGGGCGATGCTAACTTGCCAAGGTCGGAAGGGGTGCTGGGGGCATTCACCGGCCGGTTCCCGTCCCCACCTCGTGCAATCGCTCGCTTCCCGGCGATAATCGTGGGGAGGGAGCGGCGTAGCCTTGACCCTCCAGTGTCGCAAGCGGGCAACTGCCCCCGCGAGGGGCGCAAAATCATCGCCACCGCGTCGCGACATGCCTGCGAACAACCGGCGCCGTGGCCACCTCGCCCACAAAAGAAAAAAGAAAGAAAAGGCATGCACGCACTTTGTGACAATATGACGTCACACTGTTCCCCTGGCTATATCGACATTCGCGCTATTCCGACGCAATTTTCACACTTTTGGGAATAATTAATTAACCAATTTATCTCCAATCATCAACCTTGGCTTTTAGGTTCATTTTTCCTCCTCTATCTAAAGCAACCATTGGTTTTCTTCTCTTCTAGTTCCCGAGTTAAACTCGTGTGACACGCTTTGTTAACGGACGACAGTATGAGAAATTTAAGGCTAGCGCCTTAAAACCAAGACTCGTAGCGTGTCCACCTGAGCACAGCGTCTATCTCCGTTAGAAAGGATCCGTATCCAGGACATCAAGCTCTCTCAAAAACGTCTTCAGATCTTCCAGTTTGATGTCTCCGTTTTCGTGGGTCCCTTCATCGTCGTCCGCCGACGATTCTTTGACGTCCTCGGTGTCCGTGCTGTCTCCGCAGCTGGCCGTGTAGTGTGCGGGCAGATCTGTGTGAAGCACGTTGTCTCCGCACCGCGGACAGGCGAGGACGTGAAATTCGCACTCTTCCTCACAGTGTATGAGTATGTCCTGCAGGGTTCCCACGAAGTCGCAGCCCTGCTCCTGGTTCCAGCAGTAGGCCTGGAACACAAGAGAACGAGAACATACGATATGGTTAGAGACTTCAACTGACGGGCTAGGCGAGCAAGGCGACACCGTTGCAACAGCGTCGGGATCAGAATACAAGCTCGACAGCCATGGTAGAAACAGCTAATCTGCAGTGCGGTGAAATGACGCTTAGGATAGCAGAGAACCAGAACCCTTACTACTGCACTTTTAACAATACACTCCAGCCACTGTTCGAATTGAGCAGGGTGGTCGCCAAGGTTTTGATTGTCTCTGCGACACGTTTTTAGAGCTTAATATTTATATCTAAAATAAGATCAGAACAGCGCTTTTCCGTCCCTGACGGATTGGAAATCCGGGAAGTACACGGGAGGCTAACCAGTACAGCAAAACTGGCGTAACTGAGAGGCAAGTGTATAAATGCCAGACACATCTTCGGGCTTTTCGATAGCGGTCGACGTGACACAGTTCTGCCTATCAAAAAACAAGCCTCAATTGACATCCACAGCGATAGTTTTTGAGCGCCTTACAGTTCGATCACTTCGATCATGTAGCATTTGCGGCGTGTTTTTGGCTCTGCGTAAGCTTCCTGGCAATGAAAGCTGTCCTCTAAGGAGCGAACTTACAGCACCTAGAGGGAAGCTAAGGAGAGTTCGAAGTTGGCCTGTATAAATATATCGCAACATTTGAACGACAAAGACGCAGTTTGTAAAAAAACGGAGCTTTATGTGATAGAAAAGGTTAAAAAAATAAATGCACGTGTGTACATCACCGACTGATTTTGAAAGTAAACCTCAATGCATCGATATACATTTTTGTCTCGCATCTCTGAGGCTAGGTTTCAGCGTCATTCACTTCGAAACGGTGGTCGTGGATTATTTTTCAGTGTATGCGGCAGGAATTTCAATCGGTTGATGTGGAAATTTTCAAATTATATTTTGTTACTAGTACATACCCCTTTAATTTTTCTGGAAAAACATTTGCATACCGAGAAAAAGCGGAGTAAACGATTTTTACTACTTCGATACATTTGTCTTCAATGTTAAGTCGTTTAAAAAGAATGTCTACATGATGGCAGACAACTGCGAAAAATAGCGCTCATAATAGGCATGCCCTAATGAATGAACAAACAAAAAGTAACTGCTAAACATTATTTCACGGCTTAGGTCACTTTTTTTATGCTTTCATCGATTGCGCTCATTTAATATCGATGATCATATCGGGCTCTCTTGCCAGGACTTACAGAGCTGTGAGATCCACGCAAAGCAGGTTGGAAGGAAGCCACGAAAATACAATATGTTTTGTGGGAATCAAATGTGCGACTTTTGGGCTGAGAACCGGATGCTCTGTCCGCTATGGTACTTGTAGACTAGAATGGCCTTACTAATCTTGTAACACGTGGCTTATTTGGTGCGTTCTTTTCCAACAGAGAATGTGCACGATGCGACTAGGTTTAAGGCGATGTTGTTAGGTCACCTGGGTTGACATGTGTTTTTTTTTCTTCGATTTGTGTTTATATGAAATCCTTTTTCCTGTATTGAGTTCTGCTGCCCTAACCTTTCGCCGACGTGTGTGGTGCTTGTGGACTAAAGGCATTTTTTGCCTGCACCGTTCTAACTATCGCGTTCTTTGCTTATCTTTATGTTCCTATATTGCATTCTTATATTTTTGTGACCTTTGTTTTCCACATCAACCTTGAATACGCTCCCCCTTATGTAATACCCCGACAGGGGCCTTTAAGGGACAATAAATGATGATGATGATGAGGTGATGGCGGGTTAAAAGCATTACAAGCGTTACAGTGCGTTACAAGCAGTGTAGGAAAATTAGACAGGGAAAAGAAAAAAAAATTGACGTGAAAAAGGTGGGAAGAGAGCAGAGCATAATTTCGGTCACTACCTACCCTATTAAGGAAAGGGTGGATGAATTACTGAAAATGAAGGAAGTGAAGATGAGACGGGATGATGCGAGAACGTACCGAGATACACACGTCATTTTTGAGTCATGACTGAGTGGCTGGATGACAAGTGGCCAGTAAAGACGACACGAGGACATGTCCCACAAGTGCATTCACACTGACATCCACGCCAGCCCCACACAAAACCTCTAAGCCCGCGTTCCCTTCCGCAAACTTTCATGAACCGTTCACCTACGACTGCTGAAGTTTCTTTGCAGGGAAGGGTCTTGACCTTTTGAGTGGAAGTCCTATAAAGTGATATGATTACCTATATACGCGTCACGCCGGTATTTCGAAATGCCATTAACCGATAGCATATGATTGGAAGAGACACTGAGCGATGCTACATGGACACTTTATTGTACACCGATTAAACATTTATTGAGCCGACGGGGAGGCATGAAACAGTCTCGAGATTTCGGAATAGGAATATATATTGTAGTACGGAGTCTATTGTGAATGGTGTCTGAAGAATTGGGCGTAATTCAAGTGGACCAGTCCAAACGCAGCACATTCTTCCTAATGACAGTCCCAGTACTCCAGAGTTAATTTTCCCAATACGGCCCGCATGTACTAGGTGTATACAGCGTTTTCGGGGGAAAAAAACATACAAAAACCAGACTGGCCTGAAAACAATGCAGCTGGCTGAATATCCTAGTCGATAGGGCACAAAAATGACTTCTTGCTCAAAACTGCATGACATCTGCTGAAACTTTTCCGAGAAACGGAAATCATTTTGAGCATCTTGTTCTCAGGCCTTTAAGGTTAAACTTGAACCCTGACTGCTTGTTAGCTTAAAAAAGATTATTAAAGGCGGCGGTGATGCCGCAAAAGTTTGGTGGGTGATTATAAAAATTTCTTTGCAGTGGCCAGAGTAGCACAGTAGCCGCAGCACAATTCCTTAGAGTTCTTACGGGACTGATAACCTCGATGGCGCTCAACACCTTAGAGAACTGAAAGTGTGCGCGCAGCGAAAGTTCTTCAAAGATGCTTTGGCTCCGCAGCGCACTACCCGACAGAGCAGACCAACAATGCGATCAACTTCTTAGAGAACTGAAAGTGTCCACGCAGCGAAAGTGCTTTAAAATGCTTTGGCTCCGCAGCGCAAGACCCGCCAGAGCACACCAGCACAGCGTGACACTAATCGGTATGTACAGTCTTTGTCAAAAGTTTAGAGCCCAGGGGGTTTACTTCTTAGCCTTGAAGTGGGGCTCCTGAAGCATTATGGGAAGTCCTACCCATTGAAGGAGGCAGAACGAGAAATCTTCTTACCCAGAGGAAATTTGGAGCGCTGGAGATGTATCGCGAACCACACAGTGAGGCTCAGAAGCAAACCCCTTGGGCTCCAAAATTTTGACAAAGGCTGTTCTTTTATGTAACGTTCCCGGCACTACTGCGCTGAAACACCTTTATAGACTGATTACAAAATCTACTACAAAGCAACTAGTTTAGCTGTGTTGCTGACTGGACATTGACAGAGCAGTCATATTAACTGAAACATTCTCTCCGGAGTATTGCAGAAACAGCGCTCAGATCTCCTCTGATGTCCTCGCTCGTAGAAGTGTTGTGGACGAAACACAACGCCAGGCTTTAACTAGTGGATTAATCTATCTCTGCCTCACTATATACAAAGTGAGAGCCGTTACAACCAGAGATTTCTCACAGGAATGGAACACTCTCAGAGCACTTATTGGATGATTCTAGCGCCGAGCTAAAACAAGCACTGGAAAATGCCAATATTGCTAAATAATCTGTCCAGAGCAGCAAAATGTCTCGTACATTGCAGCTACCGATAACCTCTTATGCAAGGTTAAGTTATGCTTCAACAGAAGATACCTTGTACATACTCTTCAAGAGATGTCTAAGTGCCAAGTGCACTCCCTACCATGGACTTTCATATCTGCCACTCAAATGTTTTTTTTTTTTTCAATGGGTCCCAAGCAACAGTAATGCTTTCTTTATGAGATAGTAGGAAGGAAAATGGCCGCGGGTCGCTCAAATTCCTCACTGGATGGAATTTTTATGGTCGAGTAGGTAGCAGGATGGCTTTCATGTTATCAAGCTGAGCTTGACATATGACAGGACGATAAAGAGCAGCAACAAACAGAAGACAAAGAAGACAATGACCTCCTTATCTAAATTTCCGATACTTTACGAGTGTTCGGAGGGAATGCGTTTGTGCAGACACTGGATCCAACGATTTTCTTTAGACTCCACATTTCTTCTTGGGCAAAATTAGTCAGGGCATGCGCTGTTCACTGTGTAGTAATTATTATGACCAGCTTTAGCTTCAAAAATAGTGCAGGAGTGATAACAGATAGAAAGTCTTCGGGATGTTTACTGGTATCTTGAAGTTCTTGTACAATAACCCCGGAGCAGCTTAAGTTAATCGGTTCCTCACCTGCAAACTGCTCGCTTTCTTCGCGGACAACTGGATCCTGGCGCACTGGCGCGCTTGAAACGGCTTCCGGTCCAGGGGACACAATCCGCGGACGCCGTCTTCTTCCTGTTCTTCCTTCATGCTTCCTCTCTGGCAAGACTCGCAGAGCACATGCGAGCAAGGCAGCAGCATTGTTTTCTTTGGGATGACCTTGCAGAGTCCGCACGTGTGGTAGTACGGTACGTCATCCACGAACCTCGTCAGTCGCCAGTTGACTCCGGCCTGCAGGTGACGCACTCGATACAGAGACGGCTTTTGCCCCCCTTCCTCCATGACATCCGAGCGGCCCCACAGCGATGGCGGACAGGCGCTCCGAGAGGGTAGATGTATCACTGAGAGGCGGCGAAGCATGCAGGGACTTCCATAATAAAATGGGCGATACGGAAAGGGCTCGCCCCTCTACCTTCAACTTATCGTATTCGGGTCGCACGTTTTGCTGTTTTTGTAGGACAAGCGTGGCTTGCGCAGCCTGCGATGCTAAGCGTTGTTGAGCAGGCTACGTATCACGTCATGCGGCTTATTCCGCGCGATAACGGCGCTCGGGAGGGCTGATAGAGTAATAGAGAATGCCAGGCGGTCGGAATGAAGGCCGCGTGTTGCTAGAAAAGGAAAAAATGGCAGACGCTTAAGAAAGGGGCTTTTTGCACATGTGCTTTTGCGTTATCTTTCCCTGCCGTTGACCCTTGAGGTAATATAAAAGCGCAGAGGAAGAAGACTTCTAGCTGGATCGCAGAGGCAGCTTATGTGGCTAAAGGAACCAACTTGCCCAGACGAAAGTGCTTATGTGGTTAAGTACGAGCTGGGAAACAGGGTACCGCAAGAAAGCGGTTGGGATAGGCTTCATCATCAAACCGGGTGTGACGAGATGAAGTCCCGATCAGAAGGGACGGCACTCAATGGGAAGTGTTGCAAAAATGTGCCATCGCGGGTGGCGTGATGTCTAGGTAATGCTAGGTAAACGCTAAGTTGTGCTAAGTGATGTCGAGGAAATCACTGTGGGATCGCAAAAAAATGCTGCTCATTGCATAGGCGTCCTTCTCTAAATTTAAAGGCTTTGTAGCGTCCTCCTTTGGCTGCACCAAAAGCACGGCCAAGGCAAGGCCACGCATAGAGGAGGAGGTTAAAATCGGCGCAGGGATGTGGCACGCGACACTTGCACCCGCCGCGGTGGCTCAGTGCTTAGGGCACTCGTCCACCGAGCCGGAGTACCCGGGTCCGAACCCGACCGTGGCGACCACGTTTCGATGAAGGAGAAACGCAAAAGGCACCAGTGCGCTGTGCGGTGTTTATCCCTGTTAAAGGTCCCCTGGTTGGTCGAAATTAATGCGGAGCCCTGCACTACGGCACCTCTCTCTCGGTTTCCTCTATCCCTCACACCTTCCTCCCTTCCCTTACGGCACGGTTAAGGTGTCCACGAAGAAGTGGGTTCCTTAGCAAAAGTTAAATTTGGTTAGATAGATTACGTTAGGTTAAGTTAGACAGACAATTTGGTGTGCCGAAACGAGTTGGAATTGTCTTCTTTTTCTATTCTTCTCACAGTGCGCACCTTCTTACGGGCACTTGAGTCTATGCGGACTCAAGAGGTATCGCAACCGGTGAGGGCTTCTCTTTTGTGCCATGCATTGGGAGCAGACCGCTTATTTCTCTTTGGCGGCCAGCGTTTCCAAGGTGCCATATTTATTTCTAGGTGCCCGTGAGAATAAATGGCCCCACCCGCTCAGCAATAACCGTGTTTTCGACATTCTGGACGCAGTGTAGCATGCTAGAAAGACAAAAGTTTGAACGCGATTGTGCATGTCGAATAGTACTCTGTTTGGTAGGAGGTTCGTAAAAGTTGTAGGGAGAGGTAGAGAGGCGGTTAGGCTCCTAGCAGCAGCGTAAGCTTTAAATACTGCGGCGAACTTTATTATGTTGAAAATTTTGAAATCTGTACTACCGCTAGCTGTCCCTTAGAAAAGATGAAGTGGGCAAGTAATTCGCAAATAATACGGTGGTAAATGCCCAACAACTGTCTCGTATGCTCTCAAAGCTTCGTGTACGTACCTGCTTCTTAGTTAACGCTGCATGCTTTGGAAGCGGTGAACATTGGGTTAAATGCGAGAGCCTGCAGCACTTCGTGGTTACGTCCAAGGAGAAGGTTAGCTGCTGGGATAGTTGGCACATTACGAGCTCCTAACTAGAGTGTGCCGTATTGTGCCCAGGCTTCGTGGAATTTCAAAATATGCAAACAGGAGATCATAGAGATACCAATTCTCTTTGTTGAGCAAGAAAGCCAAGGTTACAACAGGCCTACACAGCCAACTACTGTGCCTGTGCCAATGACGCTGCCAACGCTTCGATTCCAAATAAATATAGCCATATGTTTATATAGCCTTGTGGCGTTTCTAGGGTATAATACGCTCTGATTAATTCACCTGCACGTTATTCTTGCCTTCTTTTCGTTTTTTTCTTAGTGTCTCCTTATTAAACTTTCTTTTTTTAACATGTAATTTTTCCGTTATTGTAAATGCTCAACGCCTGTTTGCTGTTTTCTGTAGTAGCGTAATTCTGAACGTAGATGTACACTCAGTTTTCCGTTTCTTAGTTTATTTTGTACAACTTGTTTTGTTCCGTTATTTGTCCAATGGAGCTTTTTCTCCTGTCCCTGTGAATAAATAACTGCGTTTCTCCTTGCGAGCCTGCATTTCTTCTGTGTTTTTTGTCACCACGCCCTCAAGCATCTGTTAAGGTGTGAATAAATACAGTTGAATTGGATTCTTTAAATAGCACTCTCGCATATCATTAAGCACAACAAACCAAATGTTCTACCAAAATCTCAATGAGATTTAATCATACTCTGTTAAGTCAGATCTATAAGGCAGCCTTAAAATTTCCCTCTACGCTCTTCGCCAAGCCATTGCAAGAGCGCACTGCAGGTCGTTTCTTTTTATCATCATAACCTACGTCAGCAATCTAAGTTTTCGTATTTCGCTTTGCTTTCTGGTATAATATGCGTACGCCTACTTCACAGGAATGCAGGAAAAAATGAAGTTAAATGTCGAAGCCGGTCCTGTTGCTGTAACACTTTTGTTTTCTTTTGCTGCAGCTCCTTCGCGACCTTTTCGCGAAAAAACCGTGGAAGCGCTTTTAGTTACGCGGGTAAATACGGTAGTACTATCATCTACCCAATGTTCCTTTCTGCCTACAAGTCCGTTCAACTTTCCCTCTAAATGACTCTCTGCCGTTCTCGACAAAGCTGCATTTCATTTCTCCCTCATCCCAGGTAAGTGAAGCTCTCTTGATCTCAGCGCATCCTCGACATAAAGCCTCTGCCAATTATATAAAGCGCAAGGGGTTTGCTCCAGAGCATTATAGTGGTGCTGATTATTTATAGCATACGAGGTCCTGAGTTTCGGTGGGGTGAAGAGATTTCTTGCCGCATTTCTTGCCAGCTATTGCGATGTATACCAAACCACACAGCACAAAGCCAAAGGAGCCGTGCGACTTTTTACGCAAATGCTTACGCACTATACTTTTTACTTCAGGCCAGGGCTGCGTCCAGCCACGTTTCGTTCTTAATCGCAGCACTTTTTTGTGATCATTTGATTTCGTTCAGCAAGTGCACGTTGGCTGAAGAGAGTCATCACTAACACAGTCTACTCTATACATGACGGTGTCAAACACCTTCGTTTTCATATCCTTCGCACTAAAGATATCCCAGTATTAGGCCAGAAATGGCTTGTGCACACGGAGAAATGGTTGGCTACCTCGTGGCACTGGAGACCCAATCGGAGCCTCTCATACGAGAGGGATGCATTAACTTCCGTCCGCCGCTGCGATGGCTTTCGCTCCTGTTTCTAACATTTACTCTCAACTTCCCTTATCACGTTTGCTCTGATGCCCTTAGTATCTGTAGTATGCATTTCGTTAAGAATTATTTTCCTCATTTTACACACATCAGTGTCTCCTAATTAGACTTGAGCTCGATCAAGCAGGCAAAGTATTTCCGACATTTTCGCGCGTGGCGAGGACAGCCCATAAATGTCTCACCAGCGAGTTCAGATCCCACCGGCCCATATGATATACACAGGGTGTTTCGCCTAAGGGCCTAAACAATTTTTAAAAATAGGCGTTTTGAGTTACAAGAGCGATTTTTAGGTATACCATTGCCAGCGGTAAAGTATATCAAATACCGCTAAGGCGTGCTAACTTTCAGGCCGGTTAGCTAATATTGAATAGCTAAATTTTAAGCTTTTACGGTTGGGTTCCTTAGTTACTGAGAGGCATGTAGCCCACTGTACGTAATGTCCATATCAGTTTTTAGAGGTTCAAAAACGCGATTACCCTCGCGGCTGTGGCAGAACAAATTTTTGCTATTTAGAAGAGTTACGTGCAGTGGAGAGGTTACTTTGCCTGCAAGCTTCTCAAAAGCGCATGTATTTGGACACGATGTAGACAAAATTTATTTGGCCACAGTGCCGAGGGTAACCACGTTTTCGAAATTCAGAAAGCTCATATGAATATTGGTTACAATGGGCTACAGGCCTCTCAATAATGAGAACTTAATAGTAACCGTTAAAAAGTCACTATTGAATTTTAGTAAACGATCCTGCTAGTTAGCACGTCTAAGCTGTATTCTGATGCACTCCATCGCTGATAACGCTATACCGAAAAAAGGGCTCTTTTAACTCAAAAAGCCTATTTTTAAAAATTGTGTAAAATCTTAGGTGACACGCC